>NC_083572.1:106689771-106910360 GCF_027579695.1 Neoarius graeffei
TGAACCTTACGCACCGAGATTCTTCCAGATTCTCTGAATCTTTTGATGATATTATGCACTGTAGATGATGATATGTTCAAACTCTTTGCAATTTTACACTGTTGAACTCCTTTCTGATATTGCTCCACTATTTGTCGGCGCAGAATTAGGGGGATTGGTGATCCTCTTCCCATCTTTACTTCCGAGAGCCGCTGCCACTCCAAGATGCTCTTTTTATACCCAGTCATGTTAATGACCTATTGCCAATTGACCTAATGAGTTGCAATTTGGTCCTCCAGCTGTTCCTTTTTTGTACCTTTAACTTTTCCAGCCTCTTATTGCCCCTGTCCCAACTTTTTTGAGATGTGTTGCTGTCATGAAATTTCAAACGAGCCAATATTTGGCATGAAATTTCAAAATGTCTCACTTTCGACATTTGATATGTTGCCTATGTTCTATTGTGAATACAATATCAGTTTTTGAGACTTGTAAATTATTGCATTCCGTTTTTATTTACAATTTGTACTTTGTCCCAACTTTTTTGGAATCGGGGTTGTATTAGCAAAAAACAAACAAACAAATAAATAAATCACGGTTTTTCATTTGACTCACTTTCACAGTTATTGCGTTCTTTTGTTTATGTTTTTTGACAAAAATTTCTTTCTTGTGTGTGTCCACAAAATGTCCACTGCACAATTCCATTTGACGAGTGATAGTGTTTTTCATTTATTACGTAATTATTTCCATTGCTTGCTTTCTTGACTTTACGTCTTTATATAAAGCGTATGAATACATGGATCTAGCCTTCTCTGGCCTCTGATCTTCCGGCACGTGACGAGCTGCTTCAGCTCTGGTGTATGAGTGATCGTCTAAAGCAAATCGATTGGCCGCCGGTTAAAGATAAGTTAGTGGTCGTTTCAGCAGTCAGGAGATTTGACCTGATCTCCATCCATCTCTGTCCTCTCATTCCTTCATGACACACAAGCTGCCGGATTCCTCCATCCGACGCTCCGCACATAACAAAGACGACAGATGCTACCATCAGCACTCTTTATGAAAGAGGCCACTCAAGCGATCTTCACTTCATTCTCACTTAACACTCGAAACATCTGACAAAAATATGGACCCTCTTCAGAGGAAAACTAGCATGAAGATGTCGAAGGTTTAGCTGATCTGATAAGCGTGTCATAATCCTGACGTACCAACGCTGTGTGATGTTCATCTACACTGGAACGTACTTCATTATTTATGTATGCACTGTCTTCGTTGTACGAGTGAGGGATAACAAAAAGGTAAAAGGTCAAAAATCATGGTGTCACGATGTTTAAATCATAGTGTATAAAAGAATTTACTTCTCCTGTAAAACGTTTCCTGAGTGTGATGTTCATAAAGCTACATAACACCTACATAATCTGCTCAAGACTACTGACATAAACTTACACAAAGATTTACTTATAACACACTTATTCCATTCCAACAGAACGAAAAATTGCTTTTCTGTATTTTGATGTCAGAAGGTTGTTATGACTGATGTATGTCAGTGTGACGTTTCCAAAAGATACCAAACCACTTGGTGGTAAAAACATGGACATGAAAGTTGATGCCATAATAATGTTTGGTTCAGAGGGTTACACCATGACATGTACATAAGCACCTTATGACTCTTATTATTTTTATTAGCGTGCTTGCTCAAGCACACATTGTTCTTCTATTGTTCTTCTTAAGTTTACTTATTCTTCCTTATTCTGACACGTTTTTTGGATCCACTACTCCTCCTAGGGCGTTCGAGATAGAGACATCGTTCCAACTCTGAGACGTCTGGCCTGAAGTGGTGTAGTGTGCTTGTATACAGCTTTTGGATCAACACGCCCGTTCTCTTGTTCTTGTCATTTTTCTTTTGTTTTTTTCCCATAGAGAATGAATAGGGCTCATGAATCGAATCGTCCTACTCGGACACGCTCCATCGCAGATGCACCAAACCTCATGTGATACTTCAGGCCAACTCCCCCGACACATACATGCAATCAGTTCTGACCTGCACTCATATTTTTCCTCATCCCTTTTTCCTCCATAGGTTTGCATTGATTTTTGGCCCCATTGAAAATGAATGGTGTTTCAGGAGAAAAACTTTCACTCTCCATCAATGTTTTTAACCAAGTGACCAAACTTCAAGAAACTTCACTTGATGCCTCAGGCCAAGTCCCCACACAGATCCATCCCCTCATCTGAGACCTGCACTCGTCTTTTCCTTGGTTTTCACGCATCTCTTTTTACCTCCATAGGCTTCCATTGATTTTTGGCCCCATTCAAATGAATGGAGTTTTGCTCAGTAACACTTCACCACACATCCACCAAACTTCATACGGCACCTCAGGCCAAATCACCCATCACACACATGATATCGGTTCTGACCTGCACTTGGCTTTGTCTTGCCTTTCATCCGTCCATTTTTTCTCCATTTTGCCGCTAATCAGTGGAAGCTTGACTGAGTCATTCCTCCCTTCCCCCATAGGTGATGATGCATTTGGCAAGGATCTGCTCATTTGAGACTTTGACAGCAAATCAACTTCAACTCAATGGCCACTTTATTAGGTATACTTACACGAACACACGATAGCAATTAGCATATAAGCATTCACGTGTTACCATGCTAGCTGTTAGCATGTTACCCATTACGATATCATGCCTGCTGTTAGCTCACGAGTTGTTAGCATGTTCACCATTAGCATGTTATCATGAGAGCTGTTAACATGTTAGGATTAGCATGGTAGCATGCAGAGTTCGCATGTTTGCTGTTAGTGAGTTCGCCTGAGCATCTTAGCATGCTAACTGTTAGCATGTTAGCTGTTAGCATGTCACCCTCAGCATGTTAGCATGCTAAAAGTTAACATACTAGCCATTAGCATGTTAGCCTGTTAGCTGTTAGCATGATAGCTGTCAGCATATTAGCCTTAAAGTGTTAGAATTTTAACAAATAGCATGTTAATCATTAGCATGTTAGAATGCTAGCTGTTAGCATGCTATCTATTAGCATGTCATCTATTAGCATGTTAGCATTAACATGTTAACATGCTAGCTTTTAGCATGTTAGTATGCTAACTGTTAGCATGCTAGTTGTTAGCATGTTGGCATTAGCATGTTGGCATTAGCATGTTGGCATGCTAGCTTTTAACATGCTAGCATGATAGCTGTTCTGCTACAGCTCAGCAAGCACACTTTGCATTTTCTCTGTGGAAATACAGTCTAGTTATTATTCCTCTTCTTCTACTTCTTCCTCTTCTTTTTCTTGTTCTTCCTCTTTTCTTCTTCATCCTCCTCTTCCTCTTCTTCTTCCTCCTCTTCTTCTTCCTCTTCTTATACTTCTTCCTCTTCTTCTCCTTCTTCTTGTTCTTCTTCCTCTTTTTCTTCTTCTTGTTCTTCTTCTTCCTCTTCTTTCTCTCCTTCTTCTTGTTCTTCTTCTTGTTCTTCTTCTTTTTATTATTATTCCTCTCCTACTTCTTCTTCCTCTTCTTCTTCTCCTTCTTCTACTTCTTATTATTATTCCTATTCTACTTCTGAGCAATTCCAGCGTTATGGACGTGACACTTGAACTCAAAATGGCGACAAATGACCCAGTGCATGTTTTATTGTCTCCCGGTATTTAAACAGGTGTTGCATATTTTAAGGCTGTACCATACTGGAGAAGTGATAGAACAAGAACAATTCCCATAGTACATCTAGGGCATGCCAGAAAATGCCAATAAAAGATGCGTTATGGATGTGACAGAAAAAGTATCACTTTTCTTGGGTGACTGTACATTTTTATCAAACTCTGTGAAATTGTAAACCTAATGTCGAAATGGAGATATCCATTTGATAGAGGGGTCCAAGGTGAATATTAAAAAATCTTTGTTTAAAATATTTTGCATTTCATGCAGAGTTTCGGAAGGAAAAGTCAGCGTTATGGATGTGACGAAATTCCGTTATGGATGTGACGCGTCTGAAATAGACATGGCATATGTTTAGAAAATCAGCAATTTAACCACCATAACCCTTTGAAAAACTCTCTAAATATCAGCTAAAACTATCAAAGTTCTTAAATAATATTTAGGATGGCTATTGTTTTGCTGTTTTGTGGATTTTAGCATACATTTCTGTGGCTTGTGGCAATAATATAGAATTGTACATGATCAAAGTTGATTTTAGCTTGGGGTTTACATTATAAGAAAGAAAGATTGACAGTGACGTATTAGGTGATCAAAATATTTATTTATGTATGTATTTATTTGTTTATTTATTTAGTACAGGCCTAGGTGATATCTCTGGGAGTGGTTTTGATGTATTGCATGTTGCTTTTATTTTTGCATGGTGAGGTTGACATTTACATGGAATTGCCCTTCTCCTTCTTCTTGTTCTTCTTCTCTTATCATTATTATTCCTCTTCTACCTCTTCTTCTCCTTCTTTCAGCTGTTCCCATAAGGAGTCACCACAGCGGATAATGTCCCTCCATCTCCTCCTGTAACTCCAACCATCCTCATGTCCTCCTTCACCACATCCATAAATCTCCTCTTTGCTCTTCTTCTTTTCCTTCTCTTTACCTGGCAACTCCATCTCCAGTATTCTTCTCCCAGTATCCCCTGGATCTCTCCTCTGTACGTGTCCAAACCATCTCAATCTCACCTCTCTCACTTTGTCTCCAAGCCATCCTACATATCTCATCCCTCTAATATTCTCATTTATAATCCTGTCCAACTTTGTCACTCCCAATGAGAATCTCAGCATCTTCAGCTCTGCTCCGTCCTGTTCAGTTCAGTCTCTTGTCTTTGTGTCAGTGCCGCTGTCTCCAAACCGTGCAACATCGCTGCTCTTACTCACCCTTTATGCCCTTTATGACACCTGACATAAACCCAAATAAGGATTATTACTGTAGATATCAGATGACATAAACCTACCCAAGTCAAATCAGAGATTCCTGTTGACATGAGTTATTACACTTACATTAGAATGTCATGATAGAGTTACATGATGGTTATAATGAGACATAACTTGCCCAGCTTAATGTTCATAAATGTACATTATACCAGGCACAAAGATATGAAGTTTATCTTTTTGTGTTGAAAATATTTTCACTTGTTCGCTTCACTCACTCATGGTATACACATTCACCACCCAAAGATAAACTTCATATCTCTGTGCCACCGTGTACCATCCTCTACATACAATTCTGTTTATAAGAGTTATATGAATATTTATAACAATGTCATTAGGGTTAATTATATATAATTGATCTGTCGCTACGTTCACTGGACTTTGAAAGGAAGAAATGGTAACAATTACTATGAAGGTATAATATCTACAGTATAATAAACTATGAACATATTCACATCATGTTATAATGCAATTATAAGGCATCGTTATAAATATTGTTAACATAATATATTATAAGTAGTGTTCGTAACACAGAATTCTTCATCAGGTGATACAGGATAATAATGTGTTATAAGCACTGCATTTAACAATTCATAAAAGCATTGAAAATCATTGCTACAAACTGTAATGCCTTTTTTTATATAAGTAAGGTTTATAACAATGTTCATAATACTTAATGAACGCATCATAATATGTTATGAATGTACTCACGATGCACATCACCTTTATAGAATGTTTATAGAACCAATGAGATCCTTGAATGTTTTATGTAGGTTTATGTCAATTGTCATGAAGTTCAGTCTGAATATGAAGCCTTATGAACACTTTATACACTCTTAAAGCACAGTTTGAGGAAGAGGATGCTGAAACAATAGCGGATATAAGACTGCAGATCAGCTTATTTTATGTTCAGGGTTTAAACCAGGTGGAAGGTGATTGTGTTATGAAGGCAGGGGTCCATGGGATGGGGGAGGAGGAGCACCTGCTTTCACACCTACACACACACACACACACACACACACACACACACACACACACACACACCCCTTAAGGACAGGACGCAGGGGGCTGAGTGCCATGCTGCTGGGGTCCTGCAGGGCAATTCACAATTAGATATAATTGTTGTAATTACGCTGCCAGCATGCGGCTACGACCACAAACTACACAACTGAGATATAAGCAGAGGTTTTAAACAGTTCACAGATGGACGGCTTTATAAAACAGTCAGGAAAAATCACTCAAATCAATATTTGAGAATGGATATTTTTCCAAGAATCCAAACATGTCATTTTTGTACGTTGTTGTTTTTGTATTTATATTTATTTATCTTGTTGATTTTCCTCATGCCGCCAGCTCACTCCGTTTTTTTCTCTCCAGTACATACATTTATTATTTACTATATAAACATAATACTCAACACCTTCCTGGAGACCTTATTAGAGAAAAACTATTCTTCATGATGTTAACGAATGATTAGCAAAGTGACATGACCATTCGTGTTGTTCATAATTTCTAAAAAAGAGAGAGAGAGAGAGAGAGAGAGTAATGATTTATTCACATGCTTTTTAAATATATATTTTGTTAATTACATGAATGTAATGTAATGTAAGTTGATACAATCATTTTCTTTGGCTAATATCCTGTATTGGAAAATGTAAACTTGTAATTGAACAATATGTTTTTAGGGCTGGAGCAGTTTGTTCTTTTTGAATAATAATAATAATAATAATAATAATAATAATAATAATAATAATAATAATAATAATAATAATAATAGTCTTCAATACTGGTATTTTTTATTTATTTATATCTGAGACATATTCAATCTGCTTGTTGAGACATAATAACTGTATTTCCAGATCCAAGCCTCGTCTTCTTGACATATCCAAAAATCATGACCAAAAATCTATGCAATTGCCATGAAGGAAAACTTTTACTCACTCTTAGTACTTATAAAACATGATATCTCCAAAAAGAAAGTTTAAAAAATGAAGAACAAAGAGGCGAGAGGGCGGGACAAACATTGGTGGCCAGTGATTGGTCAGAGGATCATGGTTATCAGTGATTAGTCAGGATAGACCATAGTGATCAGTGATTGGTCAGGGTGGGACTATGGTTATATAATTGGTCAGGGTGGGACTGTGGTTATATGTGATTGGTCAGGGTGGGACTGTGGTTATATGTGATTGGTCAGGGTGGGACTGTGGTTATATGTGATTGGTCAGGGTGGGACTATGGTTATATGTGGGACTATGGTTATATGTAATTGGTCAGGGTGGGACTATGGTTATATGTGATTGGTCAGGGTGGGACTATGGTTATATGTAATTGGTCAGGGTGGGACTATGGTTATATGTAATTGGTCAGGGTGGGACTATGGTTATATGTAATTGGTCAGGGTGGGACTATGGTTATATGTGATTGGTCAGGGTGGGACTATGGTTATATGTGATTGGTCAGGGTGGGACTATGGTTATATGTGATTGGTCAGGGTGGGACTATGGTTATATGTGATTGGTCAGGGTGGGACTATGGTTATATGTGATTGGTCAGGGTGGGACTATGGTTATATGTGATTGGTCAGGGTGGGACTATGGTTATATGTGATTGGTCAGGGTGGGACTATGGTTATATGTGATTGGTCAGGGTGGGACTATGGTTATATGTGATTGGTCAGGGTGGGACTATGGTTATATGTGATTGGTCAGGGTGGGACTATGGTTATATGTGGGACTATGGTTATATGTAATTGGTCAGGGTGGGACTATGGTTATATGTAATTGGTCAGGGTGGGACTATGGTTATATGTAATTGGTCAGGGTGGGACTATGGTTATATGTAATTGGTCAGGGTGGGACTATGGTTATATGTGATTGGTCAGGGTGGGACTATGGTTATATGTGATTGGTCAGGGTGGGACTATGGTTATATGTGATTGGTCAGGGTGGGACTATGGTTATATGTGATTGGTCAGGGTGGGACTATGGTTATATGTGATTGGTCAGGGTGGGACTATGGTTATATGTGATTGGTCAGGGTGGGACTATGGTTATATGTGATTGGTCAGGGTGGGACTATGGTTATATGTGATTGGTCAGGGTGGGACTATGGTTATATGTGATTGGTCAGGGTGGGACTATGGTTATATGTGATTGGTCAGGGTGGGACTATGGTTATATGTGATTGGTCAGGGTGGGACTGTGGTTATATGTGATTGGTCAGGGTGGGACTATGGTTATATGTGATTGGTCAGGGTGGGACTATGGTTATATGTGATTGGTCAGGGTGGGACTATGGTTATATGTGATTGGTCAGGGTGGGACTATGGTTATATGTGATTGGTCAGGGTGGGACTATGGTTATATGTGATTGGTCAGGGTGGGACTATGGTTATATGTGATTGGTCAGGGTGGGACTATGGTTATATGTAATTGGTCAGGGTGGGACCATGGTTATCAGTGATTGGTCAAAGTGGGACCATGGTTATCAGTGATTGGTCAGAGGACCATGTTTATCCGTGATTGTTCAAGGCAGGACCAGGGTTATTAGTGACTGGTCAGGGAAGACATGGCTGGAAATGGCTACTGATATCAGACTTAACAAGTGGATTGTATTGAATTTAATTTTATATACATTTGAGGTACGGTATATAAAGGAAAAATTGTGAAACTTGTAGTTCAGTAAAATCCATCTAAATCTTCATTCAGGTCTTATGTAGGTCTTATGTAGCCCAAAAACCAAAACCATCCCTATGTCACAGTGTTATAAAGTGTGTTTTAATGCATGGTGTATTAGTTTCACATTCATGTCTATTATTACTACCAAATGCCTAGTTTATCTTTTGGACATCTTAAATCAAGCTCACTTGGTAAGCTACTGTATGTTACATTATAACTGTGTCATAATCCTGTGACATAGCACAACTGCACTGAAAGTCATTTAACAAGACTTTCTAATGTAAGTCATTCACAACAGCTTTATGTCAGCAAAAATCTGTGACTTACGTCAGCCTACTCAGTCTTACGTAGGTTTATGTCAGTTGTCTTGTAGGGATTGTGTCAGTGTTATGTATAAAATAAACGACTATACATTGTAATAATACACTATGACATAGTGATGGGTTTATTCATAAGGATACTTAACACTGACATAAGCACCTACACAGGAAATAGTAAGAACTAGAGCTAAAAATATTTTAGAAGTAAACTTTACTTAAGGGTGATGTTCATAATGGTACAGAGCATCTCAATAAGCCTCTCATGACTACTGACATAACCTTATATGAACATAAATACTGCTTTCCAACAGATTAGGGGTGTTATAACGGACTTATGTCAGTGTGCTATAACAATGTCTGAAAGATACCATAACACTTGGTGATGATAATAATAATAATAATAATAATAATAATAATAATAATAATAATAATAATAATATGTAAATGTATATAACACCTAATGAATGCATCGTAACGTTATGAATGTGCTCGTAAGTTATTATACGTAGAAAATGTTACTGAAGAAATCTTTGAATGTTTATGTAGGTTTATGTGAGGTGTCATAAGGGTCTTATGCATCCATATGAACTTTTTTTTGACAAATTTTCACTTTTTCTTGATTTAAATATTAAGAAGTGCGCATAGCTTTCGATTCAGTAATACTGATATATAAATGTAAGGTCCAAAATTCTACAAGTATAGTCTGTATTTTCTTTGAAAAAAAAAAACTTTTAATTACAATTTTATATTTTCCAATAAGGGCTGAGAAACGTAAAGGAAATTTAGCCTCGTCAAAGCACATAAACAACAAATCCAAACTGATCCCATTCAAAGGCATCACTGAAACGGCAGATGTGTTCAAACTGACAAAAGCCTTGATCTTCTTTGGTCTTTTGTAGAAACCACAAAAGTTTCATTTCCACTATCGGAAATGGATCCACAAAGTCCACCATGAGCATGAAAAAAACAAAAGATCCACTTTTTTTTCCTCCACCGCTATCCCTGAGCTCCTTGCATGACCATGCGTGGTGATCATTAGACCTTCGAGAGCTTGGTGAAATGGCCAGCGTGGCAAATCTGCTGTCCTCCATCATGTTGAAAGCTGTGTCCAATCGTATTCATCCTCAGCAGCAGGTAGCCCACTCGCCTGCGACGCTGCATTACGATTGGTCGGAGCTCTCTGACCAGGCCATGGGTCATCGGCCTGGCCGCACAGAGGCCACGCTCCTGACTGAAGTGCCCCGGTTTGGCTGAGAGAGTGATTAATGAGTGGTCGGGGCAAAGGCAGCGCTGTGGCACGACACACCCGCTGGGCATGAGACCGGAAAACAGCGAGGTCTTTGTACAACAAAGTTCGCTCTATAACTCATGTGCAATATGTTCCTGTCAACCTGTAGTCATCATCTTCACTTCGAAGTTGGACATCTTGACGAATCCACATGATGTGACGATGAAGCCGACTTGACGACTCTAAAACCACTCTGAAGGTGATTATTTTCTTATAACTGCATGCTCTGAAGTGTTATTCTTCTTATACTAGAGCAATTTATAAGACTATGACAATTCTTTATTAATTAAGGCACAAATTTGAACTGTTCATGGGTCATTCTAGAATTCGGGGTACATTTCGCGTCTCCGAGATAAACCTTATGTTATTTTCCACAAAAGAAATCTTTAGTGAATCAGTTTTGAACAGTAATGCAAATTGTGGCAAACTTTCACCAATAGCGAGGCTTGATGTACATTTTAGACCCAATTTATCCATAAAACATTAACTAACTGACTCCCACCCCTCCACCCATATTATTAGCTGTCTTCGACTCCTGATTCATCCATTCAACTCCAATAAACAGGAAGTGATTCAGTCTAATAATCTAGTTATTGGGGCTTATTCTATTAACTGTTATAAAATCAATTGCATAGAAAGTCTATTTTCTGTATTATGTGAAATTTCAGGAATAAAAATGTATATTTTTTTTATCTGTCCCAATGTTCTTGTCAACTCTGCTATAAAACCGCATAAAATCCATAAAGACTTTTAATAATACGCATGACACCTGCACCGAGTGATGTCACTTCCTCTGGTGGGAAACTTCAGAAAGGCAGTGAGGTATGTTGTGTTTCTTGGCTGATTAATTTGAACAAAATGTTGAGGATTTTACACCAACAGGAGATTAATTATTCGTCAACTCTGTTATTGTGGTATTGAAGTGAAACAATAATATGATTAAAATCCATAACATTCTGTTTTTTTTTTTTTTAAATATATGCCGTGTGGTAGCTAGTTTGAGGTTAGTATGGGGAGTCAAGGCACAAAATGGTGGGAAACGTCAACTCTGTTATCGTCAGTCCTGTTGATGGATTGCCTAGTTTAACGACCACGGAGCTGACAACGACTAATAGATTCACCACTCGAAATGTACCCGCAATTATAGAACGGGCCATATGTTTAAGGTTATGTTACATCCATGAAACAAGATAGCTATAACAAGCAGCTCGAAACAGTCGTTCCATCACTAATCTCTACTTCTCCCTTTGTTGATCTCGTAAAAAAATACAACTTGGTAACAAGAAACCACAAAATTAAATGTGACATCAAGCTGCGCTCATACATTTCACTTAAACTCCATGTCAGAGTTAAAAGGCGTCTTTTTTCATGGGCGGTACATTAAAATTGTACATCGCCGAGACAAACTGACTTTGAAGTTATAAAGCGTAAAGCTACACGTTCATCATGCGGTGTAGAAATCTACCTAAAGGCTAAGGGTGTATCTCATACAGTGTTATTAAACATAATTTATCTAATGCTGAGTGAATCCGTGGTGTTAGCTAAGTATTAGCGCACTTTAGAAGTCACTGAAACCGAGCAAACTGTGCTCGCCCTAAAGGCGGTCGGATATTAAGAACAGATGTTTTGTTTTCACTCCTTTTTCATGTTAAGATGCACGTTCCTCTGGAGCAAATCCTCACATGAAAATTACCTTCAGCGGTTTCCCGTCTTTTGTTTTATTCACGTAGCGCACTGCAAATTTTGAACGAGACAAAACTCCTGATGACATGCACTGAATAAAGTTAGCGCAGCTCTACATGCTGCAAACCTTCTGCACTCAGTAAAGCCTCTGACAGTGCAGCTGCTCCAGTGTGTGGGTGGACTGTTTGTCTCGGGTGGACCTCAGGAACAGGCTGAGAAAGCTCCATGCCCTTTCATCTAATTGGCCGTGGGATGGCCTTAAAAATTATTGGCAGTTGTGTGGTATACAGCCTGCATTGTGTCTTTGGGCCATTGTGTGTCACAGTAAATAATCCCCCTGCTCTGACTATGGAGCACATCCTGCCTGTGGAGCAGCACGGCTCCTCGGGTGACAGAGATGCTCTGCGGGGTATCGGGGTCTTCGCAAGCATCCCGCTGCTGGAAATTAGCCGACGTCCTGGCCTCTCTTTCTGCCGCTGTCAGGCCCCTGATGAGGGATTTGTTGATATGATAACTTGATTAGGCCTCATGTCTGAAGAACAGGGTCAGAGGGAACCAGCAGAGCACAGACAGGCATGAGCGGGACCTGCTCTTTAACCAGGGGATCGACGCTTGTCTTAATGATTTGTGGAGTAGAAAACACTCCGTGTTGTGCTGTTAGAGAAAAATAATCAAGTTGATCATTTTCTTCTGAAAGCACATCCACATCCATCGTGAAGGGTTTAAAGAGAAAGAAGGTTTTATTCCTTTAATAATATAACACAACAACTTACCAAGATGAAATATTTTTAAAGGTCCCATGGCATGAAATTTTCACTTTCTGAGGTTTTTTAACGTTAAAATGAGTTCCTCTGACCTTCTTAAGTCACCCCAGTGGCTAGAAATTTCATAATGTGTAAACCAAACTATGCCCAACATTTGAGAATGGCGCGTCAAAACGGCGCGTTGATAAACTCTTCCCTTTACTACGTCAGCAAGGGAGATGATCCCCACGCCCCCCCCCGGATTCCCACCCACTGTATGGATTGCCTCGCCCAGTTGTAGTGAGGAGACCATAGAGGACACAACAACATGGCATCACCTAAGCGAGCGAAACATGGAAATTGCGCTGTACATGGATGTGACAACACAGAAAGGAGTCTGTTTTTACTGCCGACGGGAGAGCCCCTGAAGACGCAGTGGCTTAATTTTATTTACTTCAATAATACGCCGTCGAGTCTACCTAAGACGGTGTATGTTTGTCAGAAGCATTTTCCTGAGGAATGTTTCCACAACTTGGGACAGTACAGGGCAGGTTTTGCACATCAACTGTCACTGAAGCCTGGGTCCGTACCAAGCATCCCTGCCGCATCAGCAACAAACACCGAACAAGTAAGTGTATAACTGGTCGTTTTGCCGTGTTTTAAAATCGGTTCGTTAGCCTAGCAATGGCTACATTAGCTGTGCAGCTAACTGCTTCCTTGTAGCCAGGTACTCTGCGCTACAAAACTAAAGAGCATGCAGCATGCTCTGTTAAACTGAGTTTAGTCTGGAAATTGACTGTAACTTATGAGCTTATGTTTGACTATTGCTCCGCAATGCATGTCTTCTGTTGGATAAGCGCTATGTTGCTGTAGTTGCTGCTTCTATCCTCTTTGGTTATGGAGTGCGTGTTCAAGCCTAGGGTATTATACGTTTGTAAACTACCACTCCGAACACTCTCACTCTCTGTTCTCTGTGTCACGTTGAGTTTACGAAAGGAGTCCGAGGGAGAACGGGGTTTTGTCTTAGCAGCGTGGCTACAGGCACTGATAGCAGCGAGTATGTGTGTGCGCAGCTTGGTCAAGCCCCTCCCCCTCCCCCCATGGCCCGCCCCCACCCTCTACCCTTCCCCGCCTCCTGCTTCTCATTAGCAAAACGACGCACTGGGAAAAGCGCTGAAATGGGGCTTTCTCCCAGGAGGCTATATTTACGTGCCGAGGGTTCATTTCAAGAAAGGCTGTGGATATAACATCCGGAAACCTCCACGAGCCCGTTTAAAGCATCAACAAACCACCATGCCATGGGACCTTTAATATACACTACCGTTCAAAAGTTTGGGGTCACTTTGAAATGTCCTTATTTTTGAAAGAAAAGCACTGTTCTTTTCAATGAAGATCACTTTAAACTAATCAGAAATCCACTCTATACACTGCTAATGTGGTAAATGACTATTCTAGCTGCAAATGTCTGGTTTTTGGTGCAATATCTCCATAGGTGTATAGAGGCCCATTTCCAGCAACTCTCACTCCAGTGTTCTAATGGTACAATGTGTTTGCTCATTGCCTCAGAAGGCTAATGGATGATTAGAAAACCCTTGTACAATCATGTTAGCACAGCTGAAAACAGTTGAGCTCTTTAGAGAAGCTATAAAACTGACCTTCCTTTGAGCAGATTGAGTTTCTGGAGCATCACATTTGTGGGGTCGATTAAATGCTCAAAATGGCCAGAAAAATGTCTTGACTATATTTTCTATTCATTTTACAACTTATGGTGGTAAATCAAAGTGTGGCTTTTCATGGAAAACACAAAATTGTCTGGGTGACCCCAAACTTTTGAACGGTAGTGTAAATACGCAGGTTATTATAGAAAATCGTGCATGCTGATTGGTCGAGAAATTCAGACTATTCCTCGATAATCACCTCGAATGGCTCGGTAAAATGGCGGCCGATCGCTTTGTCACTGTAGTAAGTGAGAAAGAATTACAAATGATGAAAGAAAATGCTGTTCCTAAAATAAAAGCACTAAAGATGCTATGAAGTTTGGTGTAAAACTATTCAAAGGTAAGATAGAGTTGTGATTTATTTTATCGATTTCAAAACAGTATTTTATGTGATTCGGCATAAATAAGTGACACAAGTCTGAGTGCACCAGTGCGTGACGCTTTTGAAGTTTGAAATAAATGATTTTTTAATACAATTTTTTTTAAATAATCACCTGTGTATTTATATTAAAACAATTATCCGCCTCAGGCTCAATGAATATCGGTGAGTAATAACCTCGACTTTGTCTCGGTTATTATTTAAATAATAATGGCTGGCGTTGAGTGGTATATCAGATATATACCATGAAAAAAAACCCATTTAATATCTCATCTCATTATCTGTAGCCGCTTTATACTGTTCTACAGGGTCGCAGGCAAGCTGGAGCCTATCCCAGCTGACTACGGGTGAAAGGTGGGGTACACCCTGGACAAGTCGCCAGGTCATCACAGGGCTGACACATAGACACAGACAACCATTCACACCTATGGTCAATTTAGAGTCACCAGTTAACCTAACCTGCATGTCTTTGGGGGAAACCGGAGCACCCGGAGGAAACCCACGCGGACACGGGGAGAACATGCAAACTCCGCACAGAAAGGCCCTCGCCGGCCACGGGGCTCGAACCCGGACCCTCTTGCTGTGAGGCGACAGCGCTAACCACTACACCACCGTGCCGCCCTCAATGCATCTTTCTCTTTCAAAATTCTCTGAAAATCTTCTGTATTTAACAAAACAAACCTGGCGGCCATGTTAGTGCACAAATTGTCACAGTCGCTCACTCGCTAGCGCGGAAGTTTTACATCTCTGACGTGTGACATCATGTTGTCTTGACGACCATACAATATCGTAAATCATATTCAACGCTCATTCTCCATTGGGTAGAGTGACGTAATACACGTAGGATAAGTGATATGCTAACAATATTGCATGCTATCAAACCAAATGAATGAAACCCGCTAGAAGGGAATAGAACACGCTTTTATTTCACCGAAAAAGTGTCCTATATGGAAAATAATCACTGATATTCACTTCAGCTTTGGCGAATAATTGTTAGTTATTCATTATAGAATCAAATCAAATCAAATCAAGTTTATTTGTATAGCACTTTTAACAATAAACACTGTCGCAAAGCAGCTTTACAGAATTTGAATGACTTAAAACATGAGCTAATTTTATCCCTAATCTATCCCCAATGAGCAAGCCTGTGGCGACGGTGGCAAGGAAAAACTGCCTCAGACGACATGAGGAAGAAACCTCGAGAGGAACCAGACTCAAAAGGGAACCCATCCTCATTTGGGCAACAACAGACAGCCTGACTATAATATTAACAGTTTTAACAGGTATAACCCTCAACTGTCCTCATAGGGCCGTCCTTCACAGGAGCGGTGCGATAAAACTCCGACCAGACACAGGGCACCGGGATGGATCAAGCAGGTCCGAGGGGCAGAAGAGGCCAGCATCTCAATCCCAGGACCAACATGTAACTCAGAGGGACAGATTGGGGGGGAGGGAAAGAAAACACAGGTTAAGAATGACATATCGTATATTTTTAACGATTTACAGTTACATTAAGATTTCAATTCTTATATAATTACCAAACTATTGCAACTTTATCATTCATAGGATCTCTTCGGCGCTTTGGTATCAAGAACCTGGAGGAATTTTGGAGGAACACTTTCATGATTGCTGCAACTACAACCTGGAAATCTTCAGGACGTTTTGAAGCTAAATTCTTTCATTCCTCTTAACGACTTTTGGAGATACTGTATAACTAATACCTCGGGGTCAGCGGGACACATGACTTTCAACCCTGTTGCGCTTTTTTCATGAGATATACAGTACTGTGCAAAAGTCTTGGCACCGTTTTTTTTCATACAGACTTTGTTATAGATTTCTATTTTATGACTTCTACATTATCAAGTCAAAACATTACAAAAACATTTTCCAAACATTCGTGCTTTTTTTTTCCAGCACAAAATTAAATGTTACAGGGGGAAAAAAATGTTTGTTGTTTGTATCTGAGCAGTATATTCCATAAGAGAGCACTTTTCAGATGAAAAAAGAAAACATAATTAAGGCTACTGGAAAATTTTTTGGTGCAAAATGAAGACGCGAGTGGGACAGTCCAAGTGTCCAGAAGAACTGTGGCTGGTTCTGGAAGATGCTCAGTAAAACCTACAGCTCATTTCCGCATAAAACTGCACTCACTCGACCGGAGACTACTTTTTTTTTTTTTAAAGCAAAGGGTCGTCTCACACCAAATACTGACTTTGTTTCATGTATTATGGCTTACTGATTACTGTTTAAAGTATTTTCTTTTATGTTGAAACATTTCATTTCCGTGGCACATTGGTGTAGTGGTTAGTGCTGTCGCCTCACAGCAAGAAGGTCCAGGTTTGAGCCCCGTGGCCGGCGAGGCGAGGGCCTTTCTGTGTGGAGTTTGCATTTTGTCCACGTGGGTTTCCTCCGGGTGCTCTGGTTTCCCCCACAGTCCAAAGACATGCAGGTTAGGTTAACTGGTGACTCTAAATTGAGCGTAGGTGTGAATGTGAGTGTGAATGGTTGTCTGTGTCTATGTGTCAGCCCTGTGATGACCTGGCGACTTGTCCAGGGTGTACCCCGCCTTTCACCCGTAGTCAGCTGGGATAGGCTCCAGCTTGCCTGCGACCCTGTAGAACAGGATAAAGCGGCTAGAGATAATGAGATGAGACATTTCATTTCATTATTTTTAAGCCATTTTTGGTCGATAGCATTTCTTTACATCACGTACCTAAGACTTCTGTACAGTACTGTAAGTCATTTTCAGGCCATTTTGTCCAGGAGTCGCTCACAAAAGTGATATTGTTAATGTTAATCTCAACACACATCCAGGTTAAATAAATGTTTAAAAAAAACATGCAAAATATTTCTCATCTCATCTCATTATCTCTAGCCGCTTTATCCTGTTCTACAGGGTCGCAGGCAAGCTGGAGCCTATCCCAGCTGACTACGGGCGAAAGGCGGGGTACACCCTGGACAAGTCGCCAGGTCATCACAGGGCTGACACATAGACACAGACAACCATTCACACTCACATTCACACCTACGCTCAATTTAGAGTCACCAGTTAACCTAACCTGCATGTCTTTGGACTGTGGGGGAAACCGGAGCACCCGGAGGAAACCCACGCGGACACGGGGAGAACATGCAAACTCTGCACAGAAAGGCCCTCACCGGCCATGGGGCTCGAACCCAGGACCTTCTTGCTGTGAGGCGACAGCGCTAACCACTACACCACCGTGCCGCCCTGCAAAATATTTTATATCTTTTATATCAAGGAACACAGAACCTCTTAATCGTAAGTATACATTCATTGTTTTATAACAAGTTCTCATTTACGTTTTCGCAGCTATCCTTGACTTGCAAGTGACGTCAAAGCAAAATAGAAACCCGGATGTCGGCCATGTTGGTGGATATACAAACGCGGGGTCAAGCGATATTTCATACAAAACATAGTCACACGTGCGCAACTCTCTTTGTTTTTCCACTGCTTTAAGCGTTCTTTTAGCAATGCCATATCTTTGTGCTGTACTCGTGACCGTGGCACGTTCCGATTTTTTAGAATTCCATCTGTGATTCAGAAAGAGGGCGAGGAAACTCTGAGGCTTAGTACGGAGAGGAGACGAGCGCGGCTGAACGACGTCGGCAGAGCTAATCGAACAGAGGCTAAAACCAAAACAGCTCGTGTTTGCAGTGATCATTTTATCTCAGGTGAGATTCTAAAGCTTTCTTGATAATATCATGGAAGAATTTTATTTCGTGTTGCTAGAATTTTGCTATAAAATGAGCGTTCTTTCTTGTCGTGGTTCACTCGGTTGATGTTATAATTTTAACACGTGTATTACCATTTCGCTTCGAGGAGTGCCAGCAAAATTATACGATAGAAACAATCCAGACTTAGTCTGGTTAACACCAGACCATATCACAAGTGAAATGTGGTCTGGAATCCGCCTATTGAATTTCTCGTAGGGGAGGTGTGGTTTACGATTGTCAACGGCCGTTTATTGGACGTTGCGAATGTCTATCATTTGGCATATACGTAGCCCATGGCCAATCATCCCTTACGAAAATTAACCATGGTTTTACTATGAAAACTAACCATGGTTTTACCATAGTTTATAGTTATTCATGGTTTTCATGGTTTTTTGGGTAACCATGAAAACCATGGTGCATTTTACCTCAATGTTCACTTAAATTTTTAGGTTCTAAGTAAATGTTAATGGATCTGGGCTGTTAATCGAGATCCTTCTCTACAGCATTGACTGTTGGACGAAAGCATGGTAATACTACAGTTAGTGCATCCTTTTAAAAACCATACTATCCCTTTTTAAACTAATTTCGTAGTTACTATGACCTATTACACATACAACTATGATGCTACCACAGCTACTGCAGTACCATGGATGAACCATATGGTTGGTTCATAGTACTTAGAATCACCATGAGATACCATAGTAGAACCATGGTTACTACCATGGATGAACCATAGTAATACTATGGTTGGTTCATAGTACTTAGAATAACCATGAGATACCATGGTAGAATCATGGTTACTACATAAAAACCATGGTAAAACCATAGTAAACCATGGTAGATTTTCGTAAGGGATGGCAGTTGTACCCGGTGACGTAGTTAGAGCGACGAAGAAGACGAAGAGGCGAAGAAGAGAAGGAAAGAGAAAGAGAAGGCAAAACAAAAATAGGAAAACAATGGCACCGAACGATTACTGCCGTTTGTGCAAAACAAAGCTTGATCGAAAGTTTGGTTCGTATCGCTCACCGCCATGTTAAATGTGATCTGTAAACAGTCCCAAATAAACTACAAGCTTCCATTTGTTGAGCAGTACGTGTCACCGTCTTTCCACCCCTCCCCACTCTCTGATTGGCTCCCTAACTCAGGCGAGCCTTTAGACCATAGTTTCCATGCTGTCTTTTCAGATCGGAACGATTGTGCAAAGCAGCATGGGATTTCCCAGGCTAATCCAGACTGGGCACCCACTCAGAACATGGGCTATGTTTCGTCCAAGGTCAGACTTGATTCTTCGGTAGCCAAACCAGATAGAACATGATATCTGGGTACTTGATGGTCAGTAGAAGCATCTTATCTTCAGAAAATTCTGACTTTTTTAAATAATATGGGTCAGAACCACACATATCTATCTTCTCTTTGTATCAAATCTTCGCTCAAGCGTTCACATTGTGGTAACACTGAGAAAATTCAGCATTGTTTACAGACATGCTTTCAGCGGTTGCTATCCTAGTTGCTTTGTTTATCCACCATCATGGCGGACGCTCATGACGTAGCACATTTTGATCACGTGGTTGCAAGTCATCTATAAACCTCTCTCTCTCTCTCTCTCTCTCTCTCTCTCTCTCTCTCACATACTCTTATCCAGTCTTTTAGTTCTCTTGAGAAACCATAGTGTATATATCTATAGTTAAACATAAGTTAAATAAAACACTAATCAGTGTGAAAATTCTTAAAATTCTTTAATTGAGATGTTTGGCTTCGTATCAGCTTCGCTGGCAACTAGCTTTATTTATTTATTTTTTTAGACAAGATGTGTAACGAACAAAGGGAAGAGGTAGATTATTAAAGTGCAAATTAAATCCTTCAGTGATTTATACAGTATCAGCGTGTGACAGTGGGGGCGTGGTCAAGCATCAGTTTGGGAATGGAGGGCGGGGCCAGGGAAGGTGAGTGGCAAAGTCATTACACCTGTTGTCACTCACCTTCCCTGGCCCCACCCTCCATTCCCAAACTGACGCTTCACTACGCCCCCGCTGCCACACAATGATTTATAGCAGGGCTTTTCAAAGTGTGGGGCACGCCCCCCCTGGGGGGCGCCAGAGTTCTTCAGGGGGGGCGCAACGTGAGAGACAAAATGGATCGATTTTTAGTACCTAAAGCTACAGTGAGTGAGGAGACAAAGTCTGGGCCAAGCAAAAAAAACCAGAGCCTCCAGGATGTTGCGATTTGCAACTTCAGTGCAAATTCAACCAATCCCCGCGAATTCAGGGCGGTGTTGCAATTATATCCAATCACCGCAACTTTCCCGCAAATTTGACCAATCATTGGTGTCGTCTTGAGGTGACGTCGACAAACTACCTTCCGCCTTACTTCCGTGTGTTCAAGAGAAGCAGCATGCACGCAGTGTTGCCAGATTGGGAGGTGTCAAGTGCATTTTGGCGGGTTTTGAACATATTTGGACTGGAAAACGTCAGCAGTATCTGGCAACATTGAAAGTGTGTTATGTTTACAGTGAAGGACTGTGTGCACTTTATTTTTTTTTTTTACTTAATACAAGAAATTAATGGATGCCAACATTTTTGCCAAAATGGTATTTTATTTTCCATTGTTTAGGCAGCTTCAGCATCATACTGTGAGATTCTGTTCAAATTGTTTTTTTCTTCTATGAAGCCTGAGCCATTTATTTAATTAGTTGATAATTATTTTTTAATTTAGTCTTCAGGAGAGACTGACTGTACACAGTACTAGTATTAATAGTATTTTTTTCTTATATGATAGCTGAGGCATTTATATTATATTTGAAGGTAACTTCATGTTGTGCTGTGAGGTTCTCTGCACTTTAACTTTTGAACCAACAGGTGCATTTGGATAAGTAAAGCCGATTTTTCTGCATTTTTGTAGTCCTGGTAATCTTTTATATTGGTAAAGTTGTTTATAGGACCATTTCTCAGTGTCTTTGTTTTTTTAATCAATAGTTTTTCAGTAATAACTTAATATTTAACATATCACTCAATTTTAATCACAAAAAGAGAAAATCGCAACAATTTCTCGCAACTTTCACTTCCGCAATGTAATCGCAACAAAAACCTAAAAAACACCGCAACTTTCATCGCAATTTTTTTTTGGAAACCCCCCCGCAACATCAGACATTTTAGCCCGCAACAATCACAAAAAAGGCCCGCGGAATCCTGGGGGGACTGAAAAAAGAAGGAAGTATGGCCACGATTATTTAAAGTTTGGATTTTCATGGACTGGATCTGAAGATGCTCCACTGCCACAGTGTGTTGTCTGCCAAGAGGTGCTAGCTAACGATGCTATGGGATGTTTAAAATATGTAAAACAAGATGTTTTAAAAAGCACAGATGTTTAAAATGTGAAAAAGAAAAAAATAATGTGTACAACAACCATTTTTAAAAAATACGAATGTGTTACGACCACTAGGCTCAAGTGACCATAACATAAAAGGGAGTCCACACAGTTGTTCCAATTTTAGCAATATTTTAATTAAATAATAACAATAAAAATAAGAAAGAACAAAGGAAAACATGCGCTGGACAGGCCTTCTCCCAGTGAAGGCCTGAACAGCACACAGCCAAACAACCAAACCAAAATGCCAGCAAAGCACGCCCTCCAACCTGACAAACATAAGCTGTATTTGAACTGTCCCGCCTGTTTGGCCAAAGTGACAAGATACCAAACAGCTCCTCCTAAAGGTCGGGAGGGGGAGAGAGAACAAGTTCAAGATTAATATATCAAAAAGGTGGAGTAAGCACTCTCAGCATGACCAAGCTGGGCGTGACAAATGGAACATTAAGTATAGCAACAACAAAAATTGTAAGGGGGGGCGCGGTTGTTTATTTGCTCTCTGAGGGGGGGCGGACTCTCCCACACTTTGAAAACCCCTGATTTATAGTATATACGCCGTACCAGTCAAAAGTTTGTGCACCCTTACTCATTCATAGGATTTTGTGCATTACCATTTTCTCCACTGCAGAATAATACTGAAGGCACCAAATCTCTGGAACACACACGGAACTATGCAACAAACAAAAAGCGTGAAATTTTTTTAAAATATTTTAGATTCTTCAAAGTAGCTACCATTTATCCCACACACACACACTTTTTCCCTTTCCCTTCTTCTCTCCCTTTCTTTTTCCCTCCCTTCTCTCCACATCCACAGGCTACAGGAATGACAGACCGTATAAGAAATAAGGAAATACTGTATTTAAAAAAAATTAGAACAACAGAGATAATAGAAATAAAAGAGTAATGACCAAAAAAGAAAAAACAGCCTATATATTTTTCTTTTTTTCATCTGTTTTTGGTTTATCTTTCCTGCTTTTTGCCTTTTTTTTGTCATTACTCTACATATATGTTTAATATAGAACAACAGTTCTCGTTTTGTTCTGTTTTGGGTTTTTTTATATTTGTGCATCAATAACTAAACAGGAACTAATTTCACATAAGAGCTAAAGTACAGTGCCTTGCAAAAGTATTCACCTCCCTTGGCATTTTTCAGGTTTTGTTGCCTCACAACCTGGAATTAAAATGGATTGTGTGAGGGTTTGCATCATTTTGTTTACAGAACATACTTACAACTTTGAAGATGTGAATTTTTTTTATTATTGTGAAGCAAACAACAAATAGGACAAAATAACATAAAACTTCAACATGCATACTGTAACTATTCACACCCCTAATGTCAGTACTTTGTAGAACCATATTTTGCAGCAATTATAGCTGCAAGTCGCTTTGGATAAGTCTCTATGAGCTTGCCACATCTAGCCACTGGGATTTTTGCCCATTCCTCAAGGCAAAACCGCTCCAGCTCCTTCAAGTTAGATGGGTTCCGCTGGTGAACAGCAATCTTCAAATCTGACCACAGATTCTCAATTGGATTGAGGTCTGGGCTTTGACTAAGCCATTCCAAGACATTTAAATTTTTTCCCTTTAAACCACTCCAGTGTAGCTTTAGCAGTATGTTTAGGGTCATTGTCCTGCTGGAACGTGAACCTTCGTCCCAGTCTCAAACCTCTGGCCGACTCAAACAGGTTTTCCTCCAGAATTGCCCTGTTTTTAGCTCCATCCATCTTTCCTTCAGTCCTGACCAGCTTTCCTGTCCCTGCACATGAAAAACATCCCCACAGCATGATGCTGCCACCACCATGCTTCACTGTAGGAATGGTGTTCTCGGGGTGTTGGGTTTGCGTCACATGTGGTGTTTCCCATGATGGCCAAAAAGATCAATTTTAGTCTCATTTGACCAGAGAATCTTCTTCCATGTGTTTGGGGAGTCTGCCACATGCTGTTGGGAAAAGTCCAAATGTGTTTTCTTAAGCAATGACTTTTTTTCTGGCCACTCTTCCATAAAGCCCCACTCTGTGGAGTATACAGCTTAAAGTGATCCTATGGACAGATACTCCAGTCCCTGCTGTGGAACTCTGCAGCTCCTTCAGGGTTATCGTTGGCCTCTGTGCTGCCTCTCTGATTAATGCCCTCCTTGCCTGGTCTGTGAGTTGTAGTGGGCGGCCTCCTCTTGGCAGGTTTGTTGTGGTACCATGTTCTTTCCATTTGGTGATGATGGATTTGATGGTGCTCTGGGGGATCATCAAAGATTTGGACCCAACACTGACTTGTACTTCTCCACAACTTTGTCCCTGACTTGTTCGGAGAGCTCCTTAGTCTTCATGATGTTGCTTGGTGCCTCTTGTTTAGTGGTGTTGCAGCCTCTGGGGCCTTTCAGAAAAGGTGCATATACACTGACAGACCATGTGACACTTAGATTGCACACAGGTGGACTTTATTTCACTAATTATGTGACTTCTGAAAGTAACTGATTGCACCAGAACTTTTTAGGGGCTTCATAGCAAAGGGGGTGAATACATATGCACACGCCAATTTTCAGTATTTGATTTAAAATTTTTTTAATAAAAATCCAGCCACTGGGGGTGCATAAGTGTACTCTTGGTGCCGGTCCCAAGCCCAGATAAATGGAGAGGGTTGCGTCAGGCAGGGCATCCGGCCTAAAACTGTACCAAATCTAACATGCGGATTTCAAAGAACGAAAGATCTGCTGTGGCGACCCCTAATCGGGAGCAGCCAAAAGAAGAAGAAGAAAAAAATTTGTTTAATATATATATATTTTTCTCATTTCACTTCACCAACATAGACTATTTTGTGCAGATCCATTAAATAAAATTCAGATTAAAAAATAAATAAATTACAGGTTGTAATGTAACAAAATAGGTAAAAAGCCAAGGGGGTGAATACTTTTGCAAGGCATTGTTGTTGTGAGTGGTGAATTGAAGAAATGTTCCGCGCACACACACACACACACACACACTGTAAGATTGCTCTGAGGAATCTTTCCAACCAATAATTCGGGTGTGACTTTGCTGCGTCATATGTAATTTGTACAGAATTGAAAGAAAAAATCTCGTACGTAGAAAACGAACCTCGGATAACGAAAGAGCTCTGGCTTTAAATTATGGATAAATCTCTTCACACACTTTTTTCTCAGAGAAATCTCCTCGTGTTAGTGTCAGGAGGAGGTTTTTTCCTTCTTATCCTGCTCATTAAATTGGAATCTGAGAAGATTTGTAGTAAAATCCAGGATGAAACAGTAACGGAGAAGAAGCTCGTGTGCAGCAGAGGGTCATATCCTACTTAAGTTTAAAAAAAAAAAAGAAGAGAGAAGAGGAATGCACAGGAAAAGCTGCCGTAATGAGCTATACATTCACTGATCTGCATCATGTTTAGGCCACGCCCTAGCTGTCCACGTGCACGCGCATACACACACACACGTACGTTAATCTGACCCTGTGGCTCGCAGCTGCCCCAAAAAAACACACGCAAGCCCCAGACAGGAAGTAGCACATGTGTATCATATTAAGTACGTCTCTTCCCAGGACCTCTGGGTGCTCTTGGATAAACAGCTGCCCCGCTCTGAGGGCTCCGACTCCCTGAGCTGATATTTCACACATCTGTACCAGGCCCTGCACAGGTGGAAATGCCTTCATACATGTTACTGTTGTTTCTTTCCACACAAGGACAGAGGAGGCCATTCAGCGAGTAAAAGACCCGTATGGGTCACACCGAGTCACCTGATGTGCTTCAAAGACACGAAATAATACAATAAACATGCAAAATAATGAACCTGATTTAAAGATGCACGACACGACACCAGATCTTAACATTTATTCATATAGATGAACTGGCAGCTCAGCTAAAATCATTAGCCCTATTGGGACGGGATTAGTTTATCACATGGATGTCTGGAATGGTTTATTTTTTTTACGTTTCTTCACTGATAAAGATTCTCGCATCTGATCAGCAACAAAATGATCGTATTTTATTCGCTGTTTTCGTCACATGGTCATACGATCATGCAGCAATCACAACATTACTGTATATCCAAAAAGTTTTTCAGTTTGTGACTCGGGAAGTGTTTCATAGCTCAGGGAGGGGCATCGATATGCATCCTACGAGACTGAACACGGCAAGTCACAGCAGCCAGATTTAAAAAAAATTTTCCCCAATGTGCTGCAACATCTGCGTAGAAAACCACGGAGGCTCATCCAGACAGAAATAAAGTCACAGAGATGCTCATGTGAAATAGGAAATAGGAAATTACCCCAGGACTCCCATCTGGATCGAGTTACTGACTGAAGCTCCTTATACACTCGTTGGCCACTTTATTAGAAACACCCATCCATCTACCTGCTGTTTTATTTTATGCAGTTCTCTAATCAGCCAATGACTACGAGTTGGCCTAGTGGTTAGCGTGTCCACCTCTCCACCGGGACATCGTGTGTTCTACTCAGTCGGGTCATACCAAAGATCATCATAAAAATGGTACCTACGACCATCTGGCAAGGCACACTGCAATATAGATGTGGGTGGGGAAATCAAACTGTCATGGTTACCAGAGGACACGCCCCCCACTGCAATCCTAGCTGTATAAACGAGAGGCCGGGCGCTATCGAAACGGAGATTGGCAACGCATCTATACACCTAGGGGCGGCACGGTGGTGTAGTGGTTAGCGCTGTCGCCTCACAGCAAGAAGGTCCTGGGTTCGAGCCCCGGGGCCAGCGAGGGCCTTTCTGTGTGGAGTTTGCATGTTCTCCCCGTGTCCGCGTGGGTTTCCTCCGGGTGCTCCGGTTTCCCCCACAGTCCAAAGACATGCAGGTTAGGTTAACTGGTGACTCTAAATTGACCGTAGGTGTGAATGTGAGTGTGAATGGTTGTCTGTGTCTATGTGTCAGCCCTGTGATGACCTGGCGACTTGTCCAGGGTGTACCCCGCCTTTCGCCCGTAGTCAGCTGGGATAGGCTCCAGCTTGCCTGCGACCCTGTAGAAGGATAAAGCGGCTAGACATGATGAGATGAGATCTATACACCTTAAAGAGCTGGTTAGTCCTGGGACAGGAGACTGCCTGGGAAGACCAGATCCTGGCGTGAGAGGGGGGCTTTGACTTGACTAATCAGCCAATCCTTTGACAGTAGCACAATGCATAAAATCATGCAGATACAAGGGTCATTCTAGAATTCGGGGTACATTTCGTCTCTCCAAGATAAACCTTTTATTATTTTCCACAAGAGAAATCTTTATTGAATCAGTTTTGAACAAATGATGACAAACTTTCACATTTTAGACCCAGTTTATCCATAAAACATCAACTAAATGACTCCCACCCCTCCCCCCACATTATTGTCCGTCAATTCTTTATTAATTAAGGCCCAAATTTGAATTGTTTATGGGACATTCTAGAATTCGGGGTACATTTCACATCTCCGAGATAAACCTTTTGTTATTTTCCACAAAAGAAATCTTTATTGAATCAGTTTTGAACAATAATACAAATTATGATAAACTTTCACCAATAGCGAGGCTTGATGTACATTTTAGACCCAATTTATCTATAAAACATTAACTAACTGACCCCACCCCTCCCCCCACATTACTGGCCATCTTCAACTCCTGATTCATCCATTCAACTCTAATAAACAGGAAGTGATTCAGTCTAACAGTCTGTTTTTGGGGCTTATTTTATTAACTGTTATAACATCAATTGCATAGAAAGTCTATTTTCTGTATGATATGAAATTTCAGTCATAAAAAATATATATTTTTATCCGTCCCAATGTTCTTGTCAACTCTGTTAACTCTGTTATAAAACCGCATAAAATCCACAAAGACACTTAATAATATGCATGACACCTGCACCGAGTGATATCACTTCCTGTTTCTTCGCTGATTAATTTGTGAGGATTTTACACCAACAGTAGACTCATTATTCGTCAACTCTGTTATTGTGATATTGGATTGAATCTCTCACTCATTTTTTAAAAACAATAATATGATTAAAATCCATAAAATTCTCTTTATATATATATATATATATATATATATATATATATATATATATATATATATATATATATATATATATCAGGGGCGATTTCTCAGAGACAACAAGGGAAGGCAAGCTTCCCCTAAAATTCTCTCCCCAAACTGCGGCGTCTACGACATTGAATTCTCATTAAAACAATAACTTGCATAACATAATATATGCCCAAGATTGTATTTATGTTCATAACTATCCTGTAACTTATTTGAGTGATGTCTGACGAACTTGCAGTTCGCTACGAGAATCACCTTTGCTGCCAGGCTGTAACCTTTCTTATTTCAATGGGCTCTATGGACTGGCAGCAGTGTTGCCAGATTGGGCAGTTTTAAGTGCATTTTGGCGGGTTTTGAATATATTTTGGGATGGAAAACGTCAGCAGTATCTGGCAACACTGACTGGCAGCCAGGTATCCGTTGCAGTCTACGAGACGGCTCTGAACAGCCAATTTCGGCTAGTTGTTATTGGTTAAAATCAACAAAATCGTCACTTCCAGGGAAGCCGGGCTTCTCTGGGACTAAACGAGACAGTGGGAGGGACAAGAAGCCGGGCTGATAAAGGATTATTGGAGGTAGTGTTTGAAAGACATGAGGAGGGCGGTACTTCAGCGAGGAACACGGAAGCATGATCAGTCAGTCCCTAGCGGATGTCGAGAAAGTGTAGTCGTGTGCCAAAGTGCTGTCCGAATTTCTTTTCATATAAACGGTTCTTCTCATTGATGTCTGAACAGCCAATTTCGGAAATTGGTGAAGTCTCTGGAAAGCACAACCAGCTGGTATGACAGGGTCACAGACCATTTTCTGGAAAAGGAGCAGAGGGCAGAATTTGTGTATAAATAGTGTGCATCATATAATGTTCATGAATCTGAAGTGTGTATATTGTTCAGTAATGTTAAGAGAATGGTGGGCTCTGTGTTATAGGTTATACCTGGGTATAATATTCAAGGTTCTGTGTGTTGCATAGCATACCTGGTTATGAATTTCCAGACTGTGTTGCAGAAGATGTTCAAGGATGTGTTGCACAGCTGGGTGTTGTGTTAAAGACTCTGTGTTGCATATCAGGGTATGATGTTCAAGGCTCTTCGTTGAATAGCCAGTGATTTTTGGATGTTTGATATTTTTGATTAAGGATATGAGGCACTAGCCTGGCAAGCCAGACTATAACATGAAATGTACAAGCAAAAATACTTTCTGCCACTAGGTAGGGTTGTCTAGTTCACTGTGCTAATGGGGCACACTTTTCTATGCTCTGATATCCGGCCTACAGGTTTTACGATGAATGCGTAAAATGGGCTTCCCCTGTTTTAAAAACCAGCAGCCGCCACTGATATATATATATATATATATATATATATATATATATATATATATATATATATATATATATATATATATATATATATGCGTGACATGGTGGTGTAGTGGTTAGCGCTGTCGCCTCACAGCAAGAAGGTCCGGGTTTGAGCCCCATGGCCGGCGAGGGCCTTTCTGTGTGGAGTTTGCATGTTCTCCCCGTGTCCGCGTGGGTTTCCTCCAGGTGCTCCGGTTTCCCCCACAGTCCAAAGACATGCAGGTTAGGTTAACTGGTGACTCTAAATTGACCGTAGGTGTGAATGTGAGTGTGAATGGTTGTCTGTGTCTATGTGTCAGCCCTGTGATGACCTGGCGACTTGTCCAGGGTGTACCCCGCCTTTCGCCCGTAGTCAGCTGGGATAGGCTCCAGCTTGCCTGTGACCCTGTAGAACAGGATAAAGTGGCTAGAGATAATGAGATGAGATGATATATATATATATATATATATATATATATATATATATATATATGCTGTGCGGTAGCTAGTTTGAGGTTAGCATATGGAGTTAAGACACAAAAATGGTGGAAAATGTCTACTCTGTTATCGTCAGTTCTGTTAATGGATTGCCCAGTTTAGCAACAACAGAATTGACGATGACTAACAGAATCAACGCTTGAAATGTACCTGCAATTATAGGGTGGGCCACAAATCAAGAGCTCCAGTTAATATTCACGAACATTCAAACATCAGAATGGGAAAAATTGTGATATTAAAGTGTGACTTTCTTTCACTGTGGTATGGGTGTTGGTTTGAGCCAGATGGTTTGAGTTGGTTTGAGTATTTCAGAAACTGCTGATCTCCTGGGGTTTTCACACACAACAGTCTCAACACAGAATGGTGCGAAAAACAAAAAACACTGAGTGAGTGAGTGAGTGAGTGAGTGAGTGAGTGAGTGACATTTTTGTGGGTGGAAACAGAACAAACGCCTTGTTGATAAGAGAGGGTCAGAGGAAAATGGCCAGATTGGTTTGAGTTTTTTTGCCAGGAAGGATACAGTAACTCATATAATCTCTCTTTATAACTGTGGTGAGCAGAAAAGCATCTCAGCATGCAACAGAAAATGGAAGACCACATTGGGTTCCACTCCTGCCGCCAAGAACAGGAATCTTAGGGTGTATTCAGACCAGGATAGTTCGATAGTTCACTTGCTTTGGTCCGAACCAAATGGTTTTTTTTATTTTTTCATTTTGGTGCGGTTCGCTTTCACACTGTATATTTTAGTAAGCGGACCAAAATCTGTCAACAAAGCCACGCGCCCTGAGGTCGTTCAGCTATTGGTCAGAGACGACACGCGCACAAAGCGTTAAGTTCAAAAGTAGTCACGGAGGATAGCGCTGATGAGCGCACATCATGTTGTGACAGTTCTGGCTCTTCACGCAAGTCGCTAGTACCGCCACTTTTTGAAAGAATGTCCCTGATTTTAATGTAGGTCTGACGGAGTTTCTTCACTTTTAGCCGACATTGTTCTGGGGAGCGCGTGAACCCCTTCTCCTTCATTTTCTCACTGAATACAGCAAACACGTCGGCATTTTTGTGTTCTCTCCAAAAGCTCAGATATGTGGACATCTGCCCATATATCCACAAGGGTACGCGTTTCTTCCTCGGCCCACGTTTGCCCCCTACACATTTTTTGTACTCGCCTACCACTGGTGACTGAACGACTGTTGTAATGTTCCCTTGACAACCGAAAGTGTTTGCACTTTGCGGTGGAGTGTCAAGACTCTGTTTCCCATAATGCTCGACAAACGACGGAAGCTCCTGAGGTACAAAAAAGCAAAACTGTCAGATTAGGTCCTGTCTGCTTTCACACCTCCAAAAGATCCGCACCAGGGTTCCTTTGGTCCGGACCGAGTCCGACCTTGCAGCTCGGTCTCGGTCCGCTTGTTTGGTCCGGACCAGAGTTCGGTGGTTTGTATTCAGACCAACCCAAAAGGTCCGGACCAAGGGAAATTTGGTTTGTTTGGTCGTTTGGTCCGGACCAAACAATGTAGGTGTGAATACGCCCTTAGAATCAAGAACAAGTTCCTATTCAAGTGGCCAGTGAGTGTATGTAGCTTAATGATGGATTGGTGATATGGTGTCTACAGCAGTGTCTGAAAGGTTCTTCTGCCATGTTTGAGTTCAGTCTCAGTAGTGTCTGGATGAGTGTGTTTGAGCTAGCATGCACCGCTAATCTGATTCTAAATAAACAAGCTGAGTGGGATTGGAACGTGATTCGCAACCCACAGCTCAGAAAGCATTCCTTCATACAGCATTCAATCTGTCAATCTGTCAGTCCGATGTTTAGGACATTTAGCTAGTGTGTATTTTGCGTGAGCCCTGCGATAACCTGGTGACTTATCCAGGGTGTACCCTGCCTCTCGCCTATAGTCAGCTGGGATAGGCTCCAGCTTGCCTGTGACTGTGTAGAACAGGATAAGCAGCGACAGATAATGGATGGATGGATGGATTGATGTATTTTGTGTGAATTTTTCTGGGTGATTTAAAAGGAATAACTGACATCATGTGCAGGAATTACACTCCACTAAAATTCCTCTGACACAATTTCTGATGTCTTTTCATTCAAAGAAAAAGTGAGACATGTTGGAACTTGCCTGGGCATGGACAGCCTGGGCAATGTCCTCTATTGTCCATGATGATCCTTTCCTAGAAGCTGAGTTCAATACAAACTGTCAGCATTTCACTGCTTGCTGTCACACCCTCCCGAATGATGGGTCTGACAAACAAAAGGGGGTCGGAGCAGATTGGCAAGGGGACTTTCCAAGGGGCTGCATTGTAAATTAACACTGCATGGAGGTTAGAGGACTCGACAAGCACTGTAAACATTTCTGCTTCATGTCAGACGATCCAAACATGATCCTTACTGCCAGAAAGATCCGGATTCTTACAACATGTCTCAGTGGGAGGAATAGCAGATGAGATGAGACAGAATACTCTCTGTCTGTCATTGTTTTTTCATTTCACGGTATGATTTGGTAATCCAAATCCAGAACTACAGTGGTGCTTGAAAGTTTGTGAACCTATATTTCTGCATAAATATGACCGAAAACATCATCAAATTTTCACACAAGTCCTCAAAGTAGATAAAGAGAACCCAGTTAAACAAATGAGACAAAAATATTATACTTGGCCATTTATTTATTGAGAAAAATGATCCAATATTACATATCTGTGAGTGGCAAAAGTATGTGAACCTTTGCTTTCAGTATCTGGTGGGACCCCCTTGTGCAGCAATAACTGCAACTAAACGTTTGCGGTAACTGTTGATCAGTCCTGCACACTGGCTTGGAGGAATTTTAGCCCATTCTTCCATGCAGAACAGCTTCAACTCTGGGATGTTGGTGGGTTTCCTCACATGAACTGCTCGCTTCAGGTCCTTCCACAACCTTTCCATTGGATTAAGGTCAGGACTTTGACTTGGCCATTCCAAAACATTAACTTTATTCTTCTTTAACCATTCTTTGGTAGAACGACTTGTGGGCTTAGGGTCGTTGTCTTGCTGCATGACCCACCTTCTCTTGAGATTCAGTTCATGGACAGATGTCTTGACATTTTCCTTTAGAATTCGCTGGTATAATTCAGAATTCATTGTTCCATCAATGATGGCAAGCCGTCCAAGAATTATGGATTTTTGGGGGGTTAGGACCATTTGATTTACACAATATGCCTACACAACTTTAAGGGTGTAAATTGTTGTTTTATTGCGACACAAACAATAATTAAGATGAAAAAAAACCCAGAAATCTGGAGTGTGCATAGGTATTCACCCCCCAAAGTACCTTTTGCTGCAATTACAGCTGCAAGTCTCTTGAGGTATGTCTCTATTAGCTCTGCCATTTTGTTTTTCTCTATTCATGGTATATGAGTTGATATTCTCGTAGTAGAGTAGCCAATCAGAGCATGCAATTGCTCATATCCAGTATATATATATATATATATATATATATATATATATATATATATATATATATATATATATATATATATATATTCTTTGGAAAAAGTTAATAGACTACTTCAATTTTTTTCTTAAATCAGCATCTCTCTCTATGGCAGCCATTTCATTCCAGTGTCTGTGCTGGAATTCCAGTACAAGCTCACCTCATTTTACTTAATGAGGTACCGAATCGGAGATCACCTGAACCATCTATCCATTATATGTAGTCACTTATCCTGTGCAGGGTTGCAGGAAAGCTGGAGTCTATCCCAGCTGACTATGGGCGACAGGCAGGGTACACCCTGGACAAGTCACCAGGTCATCGCAGGGCGACACACAGAGACAAACAACCATTCACACCCACATTCACACCTACCATCAATTTAGAGCCACCAGTTAACCTAACCTGCATGTCTTTGGACTGTGGAGGAAACCGGAGCACCCGGAAGAAACCCACACAGACACGGGGAGAACATGCAAACTCCACACAGAAAGGCCCTCGCCGGCCACGGGGCTCGAACCGGACCTTGTTGCTGTGAGGCAACAGTGCTAACCACTACACCACCATGCCGCCTCACCTGAATCAAATCTTATTTAATGAAAAGTTTTGAATGAGAGAAAGAAGGATTCAGTTCTGGCTATTCTGGCAGAGGGATACAGTGAGCAGGGACACCGGATTTTTTTGTCTCTTCCTAGTGTAACTCAAAAAGTCGTGAACAGATTTTGATGAAATTTGGAGGAAAGTTGAGACATAGGCCATGGAATAATTGATTAGATTTTGATCCAAATCTAGATATGTATGTGGATCCAGGGTTTGGTTTTTTTTTTGTCTGTTCCCAACGTAACTCAAAAAGTAGTGAATAGATGAACTTTGGATAAAATTTGGTGTTCAGCATTCGTATTATCCCAGGTTCAAGTGATTTGATTTAGATGTTGATAATATGCGGCTTGTTGGAGGTATACTCTACTGAGTGTCCTTCTCGTTAGTACTGAAATAAAGGTTTTAAATATTTATGTAAAATGAATAAGATGAATTATCCGCTGTTTATGAAAGCCTTTAGAACAAAAATTATAGTTTGTATAGTTAGTATATGTGTTATTAATGATATATAAAACATCTTGTGTTGTGATTTTAAGCTTGACTGAAGGGTGAACAAGTTTGTTGAATGTTAATAATGGCTCATTGTCAGTCATGGCTCAGAGAACACAAGGTTAGAGTGGCATTCAAACATGGCCACTCTGAACTACAACACCCAAGAACCACAGCACCCTCTGTCACCTGACTATTAATCACACCTCCTGCAGGTCATGTCACAATCAACCACTCACCAATATAAGCCCCACTCTCCAACCAGCCCATCGCGAAGTATCGTTTGGTGTTCTTTCCCGCTCATACCAAGCCATTTGTTTTGCCTCTTCTGCTGCATCCATGCTGTGGCGAAGAATCCTGTCCGAGTGCAGGTACTTACAGATCCAGGTGTAGGGGAGACTGGGGTCGTGCAAACTGTCGGACGTATTCAAATCGGCATTCAGGAAACGATATCAGTAAACTAGCAAGGGTCGGGCGATCAACAAACAGGGCAGCGTAGAACAAACAAAAGGACAAGGTCGAGAAGAAACGGAAATGAGGTCAAGAATCTGGAAAGGCTATCAGAAAACAAATGGTTCGGTATGAGTGGGAAATAACATCAAACGATACTTCACAATGGGCACAAAGGGGGAAGCCATGGCCTAATGGTTAGAGAAGCAGCTTTGGGACCAAAAGGTCGCTGGTTTGATTCCCTGGACCAGCAGGACTGGCTGAAGTGCCCTTGAGCAAGACACCTAACCCCCAATTGCTCTGGCAAGAGTGGTGGTGTACCTTGTGTCTGCCTAGCCAAAGAAAAGCTGATGATGTCAAGTTTATTTGTATCGCGCTTTTAACAATAAACATTGTCGCAAAGCAGCTTTACAGAATTTGAACGACTTAAAACATGAGCTAATTTTATCCCTAATCTATCCCCAATGAGCAAGCCTGTGGCGACGGTGGCAAGGAAAAACTCCCTCAGACGACATGAGGAAGAAATCTCGAGAGGAACCAGACTCAAAAGGGAACCCATCCTCATTTGGGCAACAACAGACAGCATGACTATAACATTAACAGTTTGAACATGAAGTCAGTTTCGTTGATGTTATAACGCTTCATTGATGGAAACTTGAGTGCAAAACTGTTCATGACAACTGCAGTCCTAAAGTTAGCAAGTCGACTGTAGTTCTCAGCCATAAAAAGCATTACTGTAAGTGTCCAGAGCGTCCTCCAAGTGTGACTTTCGACTGTCCATATGGGGCCGTCCGCCACAGGAGAGATGTGATGATGTATCAGTTCGGGTGGTGCCCAACCTAAACGAACGGGCTGGATAGAGAGTGGTTAATTGTGACATGACCTGCAGGTGGTGTGGTTAATAGTCAGGTGACAGAGGGCGCTGTGGTTCTTGGGTGTTGTAGTTCAGAGCGGCCATGTTTGAATGCCACTCTAACCTGGTGTTCTCTGAGCTGTTGCTGACACTCATGAACATGTTATAACAGACCTGGGCATTTTACGGCCCGCGGGCTGCATCCGGCCCTTTGGTTCATTCTGACCGGCCCGCGTAAGGTTAATTAGAAATTACAAAATAAACGTATTTTCTAATTTTACCTCATGCATGGACTGAATGTGCATTGCTTTTATTTTGAAGTTGTGTTCAACAAAAACACAATGCGCGCGACATGAACATGATATGAAATCCTCCTTCCTTAATTTGTCCAGACCAACCACAAACTTGTACGTCATCCTTCAAACAGTCCAGCTAATCACATAGTGTGACGTCACCAGCAGGCGCCGGAGCCCGAGCCAATCTGTAGATCTGATTCCTACACCGAATTGACTGATGATCATCTGTCAGCTGTGCTTCGCATCTCCACCTCAGACATTCAACCTGACTCTGATGCACTCGTTAAAGACCAACAGAGACTAGATTTCTCTCACTGAACAAATAAAAAACTGAAAAACACCAAATGAGGTGATTAAACTACAAATATGGGCATCATTATTATAATATGATGTATCTTGCTTGATATTTGGAGCAGAAAGACAATATTGTGATGTCTTTATTGTGTTTTGGGGTGAATGTGACTAAAAAAAATGGTACAAACGTTCACATTTTGTTAACCATTGTTTTGGGAAATTTGATTGAATAAATGACATTTTTTGTAAGGCAACCTCGTTTTTTCCATACTCTTACCAGTCTTAGCAGCTTGTAAAAACAATGTTATTTACTGCTTTATATAAAGAAATACAATTAATATTATGCAGAATTTAGTTCAGCCTTTTGGTCCGGCCCTCCACAAAATTTTCTGTTTCTCATGTGGCCCCATGGAAAAAATAATTGCCCACCCCTGTGTTATAAGGTGAAAATTCTATCAGGTTACTTCGCAGCTAATTATTTCTATTATTTCAAATCTGGATAATTTGTAAGAAAGCTCTTGCAAACTTTCTTTTGCTGAATCGTTGAAGAAAACATGAAGAGAAAATGTAAAATGAATCAAGAGAGCTTGTGTGTAGCGATTTGTGCTGTGGGGAAGGGTGGGCAAGTGGGGGTGTCTGTCTGTCTGTTTTACAACCTGCAACAGATGAGTGTAGCTGCGAGCAGGGGAGTTGACCAGGGTGTGGGAGTGATTGATAGGCGACAGAAGCAGCATGCCGGAGAGCCGTCACTCACTACAGTGCCTCTGATAGCCTCCGGGGCTCACCTGGGTGTTTGCGCATTTTCATGCAATTACCCTCTGTAATAGGAGGTCAGCATGCGGCGGTGGTGGGAGAACACCGAGGGCTGGTCCAGGCTGAGGACTTTACTGCACTTTAACCGTGGCCTCCTCCATCACCTGCATGTTCTCAAACTTCAAACACTTCGTATCAGTTCATCCATCAGATTAGACTTGTGATCAATCTCATTAAAGAGATAAGCAATGATAAGCTTGCGGTGTTTCTTAACCATATCTAATGCATCAGAGACTCTACGGTCAACTTCAGATACAAACAAACAAACAATTCAATTCCATTTTATTTTATTTCTTTAACACAATGGGAGCAGATTATTTTAATCAACCCTCAGAGACCGACACCTAGTTTTTTCACCCTTTCCATATATCTAGTTTGAACAGTTTTTAATCTACACATTCTGTAGATGTATGATTCACACACACACACACACACACACACACACACACACACACACACACACACACACACACACCTGTAGCTGCATGCCCAGGTTTCTAACAGGTATTGATAGGAACTGGAAAAAAAAAAGATCTGTAGGCCGTCTGTTTAAAATACGACTAAATTCTACTCTTAAAAATCGAACTTTTAAATACATTTAAGCAGCAAATTTTTAAAATCCCACACAATCCCACAATTTTTATAATCCCACAGTATGTGGGAATATACTGTATACAGTGGTGCTTGAAAGTTTGTGTATAAATATGACCTAAAACATCATCAAATTTTCACACAAGTCCTAAAAGTAGATAAAGAGAACCCAGTTAAACAAATGAGACAAAAATATTATACTTGGGCATTTATTTATTGAGGAAAATGATCGAATATTACATATCTGTGAGTGGCAAAGGTATGTGAACCTTTGCTTTCAGTATCTGGTGTGACCCCCTTGTGCAGCAATAACTGCAACTAAACATTTGCGGTAACTGTTGATCAGTCCTGCACACCGGCTTGGAGGAATTTTAGCCCGTTCCTCCGTACAGAACAGCTTCAACTCTGGGATGTTGGTGGGTTTCCTCACATGAACTGCTCGCTTCAGGTCCTTCCACAACATTTCCATTGGATTAAGGTCAGGACTTTGACTTGGCCATTCCAAAACATTAACTTTATTCTTCTTTAACCATTCTTTGGTAGAACGACTTGTGCGCTTAGGGTCGTTGTCTTGCTGCATGACCCACCTTCTCTTGAGATTCAGTTCATGGACAGATGTCCTGATATTTTCCTTTAGAATTCGCTGGTATAATTCAGAATTCATTGTTCCATCAATGATAGCAAGTCGTCCTGGCGCAGATGCAGCAAAACAGGCCCAAACCATGATACTACCACCACCATGTTTCACAGATGGGATAAGGTTCTTATGCTGGAATGCAATGTTTTCCTTTCTTCAAACATAACACTTCTCATTTAAACCAAAAAGTTCTATTTTGGTCTCATCCGTCCACAAAACATTTTTCCAATAGCCTTCTGGCTTGTCCACGTGATCTTTAGCAAACTGCAGACGAGCAGCAATGTTCTTTTTGGAGAGCAGTGGCTTTCTCCTTGCAACCCTGCCATGCACACCATTGTTGTTCAGTGTTCTCCTAATGGTGGACTCATTAACATTAGCCAATGTGAGAGAGGCCTTCAGTTGCTTAGAAGTTACCCTGGGGTCCTTTTGTGACCTCACTGACTATTACACGCCTTGCTCTTGGAGTGATCTTTGTTGGTCGACCACTCCTGGGGAGGGTAACAATGGTCTTGAATTTCCTCCATTTGTACACAATCTGTCTGACTGTGGATTGGTGGAGTCCAAACTCTTTAGAGATGGTTTTGTAACCTTTTCCAGCCTGATGAGCATCAACAACACTTTTTCTGAGGTCCTCAGAAATCTCCTTTGTTCGTGCCATGACACACTTACACAAACATGTGTTGTGAAGATCAGACTTTGATAGATCCCTGTTCTTTAAATAAAACAGGGTGCCCACTCACACCTGATTGTCATCCCATTGATTGAAAACACCTGACCCTAATTTCACCTTCAAATTAACTGCTAATCCTAGAGGTTCACATACTTTTGCCACTCACAGATATGTAATATTGGATCATTTTCCTCAATAAATAAATGACCAAGTATAATATTTTTGTCTCATTTGTTTAACTGGGTTCTCTTTATCTACTTTTAGGACTTGTGTGAAAATCTGATGATGTTTTCAGTCATATTTATGCAGAAATATAGAAAATTCTAAAGGGTTCACAAACTTTCAAGCACCACTGTACAATAAACCCTTCATATACAAATTACTCAGCATGAATTAATCATCTAAACATCACCGCCGATCACCATCACAATTACTAAGGAGGTAAGTATGATGTTTTCAATAAACACCAGTCGCTTGGGACAGACTGGAACATACAGTTAGGTCCATATACATTTGGACACTGACACAAATTTTGTTTTTTTACCTGTTTACTGAAACATATTCAAGTTATAGTTATATAATGGACATGGACATAAAGTCCAGACTTTCAGCTTTCATTTGAGGGTATCCACATTAAAAATGGATGAAGGGTTTAGGAGTTTCAGCTCCTTAACATGCGCCACCCTGTTTTTAAAGGGACCAAAAGTAATTGGACAGTTGACTCAAAGGCTATTTCATGGGCAGGTGTGGGCAATTCCTTCGTTATGTCATTCTCAATTAAGCAGATAAAAGGCCTTGAGTTGATTTGAGGTGTGGTGCTTGAATTTGGAAGATTTTGCTGTGAAGAAAACATGCAGTCAAAGGAGCTCTCCAAGCAGGTGAAACAAGCCATCCTTAAGCTGCGAAAACAGAAAAAAACCCATCCGAGAAATTGCTACAATATTAGGAGTGGCAAAATCTACAGTTTGGTACATCCTGAGAAAGAAAGGAAGAAAGAAAGAAAGAAAGAAAGAAAGAAAGAAAGAAAGAAAGAAAGAAAGCACTGGTGAACTCATCAATGCAAAAAGACCTGGACGCCCACAGAAGACAACAGTGGTGGATGATCGCAGAATAATTTCCATGGTGAAGAGAAACCCCTTCACAACAGCCAACCAAGTGAACAACGCTCTCCAGGAGGTAGGCGTATCAATATCCAAATCTACCATAAAGAGAAGACTGCATGAAAGTAAATACAGAGGGTTCACTGCACGGTGCAAGCCACTCATAAGCCTCAAGAATAAAAAGGCTAGATTGGACTTTGCTAAAAAACATCTAAAAAAGCCAGCACAGTTTTGGAAGAACATTCTTTGGACAGATGAAACCAAGATCAACCTCTACCAGAATGTCTCATCTCATCATCTCTAGCCGCTTTATCCTTCTACAGGGTCGCAGGCAAGCTGGAGCCTATCCCAGCTGACTATGGGCGAAAGGCGGGGTACACCCTGGACAAGTCGCCAGGTCATCACAGGGCTGACACATAGACACAAACAACCATTCACACTCACATTCACACCTACGGTCAATTTAGAGTCACCAGTTAACCTAACCTGCATGTCTTTGGACTGTGGGGGAAACCGGAGCACCCGGAGGAAACCCACGCGGACACGGGGAGAACATGCAAACTCCGCACAGAAAGGCCCTCGCCGGCCCCGGGGCTCGAACCCAGGACCTTCTTGCTGTGAGGCTACAGCGCTAACCACTACACCACCGTGCCGCCCCTCTACCAGAATGATGGAAAGAAAAAGTATGGCAAAGGCGTGGTACAGCTCATGATCCAAAGCATACCACATCATCTGTAAAACACGGTGGAGGCAGTGTGATGGCTTGGGCATGCATGGCTGCCAGTGGCACTGGGTCACTAGTGTTTATTGATGATGTGACACAGGACAGAAGCAGCCGGATGAATTCTGAGGTATTCAGAGACATACTGTGTGCTCAAATCCAGCCAAACTGATTGGTCGGCATTTCATAATACAGATGGACAATGATCCAAAACATAAAGCCAAAGCAACCCAGGAGTTTATTAAAGCAAAGAAGTGGAATATTCTTGAATGGCCAAGTCAGTCACCTGATCTCAACCCAATTGAGCAGCATTTCACTTGTTAAAGACTAAACTTCAGACAGAAAGGCCCACAAACAAACAGCAACTGAAAACCGCTGCAGTAAAGGCCTGGCAGAGCATTAAAAAGGAGGAAACACAGCGTCTGGTGATGTCCATGAGTTCAAGACTTCAGGCAGTCATTGCCAACAAAGGGTTTTCAACCAAGTATTAGAAATGAACATTTTATTTACAATTATTTAATTTGTCCAATTACTTTTGAGCCCCTGAAATGAAGGGATTGTGTTTAAAAAATGCTTTAGTTCCTCACATTTTTATGCAATCATTTTGTTCAACCCACTGAATTAAAGCTGAAAGTCTGAACTTCAACTGCATCTGAATTGTTTTGTTCAAAATTCATTGTGGTAATGTACAGAACCAAAATTAGAAAAATGTTGTCTCTGTCCAAATATTTATGGACCTAACTGTAAAGGTCAAACATCAACAAGTTTAAGGAAATGTGTTTAGTGTTTATTGTAAATTTGCAACTGAGTGTTCTCAATCTATATATGATGCCATTGATTAAAACCTAAAACTTACAATAAGCAAATCTGGAGCTGGAACTCTTTAGAATTAGCTATTATAAGTGTTATAAATGCTGCTTATTATGCATTATGATCATAATTATTTAACTACATGTGTTATACACATGGTTATAAATTGTATTGCCTTTTCATAAATAATCATAACAATGTGTATAATGTCTTATTAATGCATCATTCTTAATTTCCCTGAGGGAACCCTCCCAAAGGGATCAGTAAAGTGTTATCTAATCTAATCTAATCTAATCTAATCTAATCTAATCTAATCTAATCATAATGTTCAAATGTGGCTTTTATATAATCAGGAACAAGCAGGAATACAGTGGAGATCACAAACATCGACAAGGAAAAAAAAGTCAGGAGTGTTACATTACTATTTGTTTGTTTTAGTGATTCATCCATTAAAACTGCTCTGAAAAAGAAATCTAAAAGAATGCTGAATGGTAAATAAAACTAAAATCCATAACAGGTCAATACTATACATGAATAAACACTAGTGGAAGTCTTAAGAATGAGTGAAATTCTGTGTAATATTTCAGTGATTCACAAAATTTGACTTTCTGAATCGATTCAGTGTTGAGTGTATTGAAAGGAATCAAAATGCTTCTGAATCTGAATCAAAAAATCAATTAATTGCGAATATTGAGTCTGATATGGATTTAGAGGTGAAGTTGGAACAGGGGTGTGTGTGTGTGTGTGTGTGTGTGAGTGTGTGTGTGTGGCATGTTTAGATGTCAGTAATTAACACACAACACAGTGTCGTCCACCAGCTCTGGCTCTGATACACCAGTCTCCAGAAGAGCAGATGTTCCAGTCCCAGCTCCCGCCTCCTCTGTACGACACACAGGGCCGAGCCGAGTGGGAACACATCCCAACAGGAATCATTTGGATTATATTAATAAAATAAACAGCAGCCTGTGCAGCTGCAGGGGTTTCTCTCTCTCTCTCTCTCTCTCTCTCTCTCGCTCCCTCTGTCTGTATGTCTGTCTGTCTGTCTGTCTGTCTGTCTGTCTCTCTTCCATCTCTCTGCTTTTCTTTCTCTTTTCTTGTCTATCTCTCAGTTTCTCTCTGTCTCTCTCTTTCTCTCTCTCTCTTGCTCCCTCTGTCTCTCTCTCCCATCTCTCTGCTTTTCTTCCTTATTCCCTATCTCTCTGTTTCCCTCTGTTTCTCTCTCTCTTTCTCTGTCTCTCTCTCTGTCCCACTCTTTCTCGCTCCCTCTCTGTCTTACTCTCTCTCTTGCTCCCTCTGTCTCTCTGTCTGCCTCTCTTTCTCTCTCCCATCTCTCTGCTTTTCTTTCTCTTTCCCTGTCTATCTCTCAGTTTCCCTCTGTCTCTCTCTCTCCCATCTCTCTGCTTTTCTCTCTTTTCCTGTCTATCTCTCAGTTTCCCTCTGTCTCTCTATCTCTTTCTCTGTCTCTCTCTCTCTGTCCCTCTCTCTCTCTTTCTTTCTCTCTCCCTCTGTCTCTCTCTCCCATCTCTGCTTTTCTTCCTCTTTCCCATCTCTCTCAGTTTCCCTCTGTTTCTCTCTCTCTTGCTCCCTCTGTCTGTCTGTCTGTCTGTCTGTCTTCCATCTCTCTGCTTTTCTTTTTCTTTTCTTGTCTATCTCTCAGTTTCTCTCTGTCTCTTTCTCTTGCTCCCTCTGTCTCTCTCTCCCATCTCTCTGCTTTTCTTCCTCATTCCCTATCTCTCTGTTTCACTCTGTTTCACTCTTTCTCGCTCCCTCTCTGTCTTTCTCTCTCTCTTGCTCCGTCTGTCTCTCTCTGTCTCTCTGTCTGCCTCTCTTTCTCTTTCCCATCTCTCTGCTTTTCTTTCTCTTTCCCTGTCTATCTCTCAGTTTCCCTCTGTCTCTCTCTCCCATCTCTCTGCTTTTCTTTCTCTTTTCCTGTCTATCTCTCAGTTTCCCTCTGTTTCTCTCTCTCTTTCTCTGTCTCTCTATGTCTGTCTCTCTCTCTGTCCCTCTTTGTCTCGCTCCCTCTCTGTCTTTCTCTCTCTCTTGCTCCCTCTGTCTCTCTCTGTCTGCCTCTCTTTCTCTCTCCCATCTCTCTGCTTTTCTTTCTCTTTCCCTGTCTATCTCTGTTTCCCTCTGTCTCACTCTCTGTCTCTCTCTCTGTATTTCTGTTTGTCATTCTCTGCCTCCTTCTTCCTTGTCTCTCTCTCTCTCTCTGTTTTTCTTTGTCTCTCCCTGTCTATGTCTCAGTCCCCCCCCAGTCGTGAGGGATCATGAGAAGGATCCAGCAGCACGGCGTAGTGAGCATTGAGTTCGAGCTGCTTATTGTCAGATGGACGTCTTTCCCACAGCTGAGCTCTGACTCACAGCTTACACAGCTCCAAGTGTTGAAATGATCCACCACTCGACAGTTCCCTCCCTCCCTCCTGCGCTCCATGACAGAAAAGCACGCATTTTTGCCAAAACTTCCAGTTCCTGGAACCTGATTAGCAGCTGATGTGCTACTGGGTCCAATATTTATGCCTCTCATAACCAGATGCTGCAATGAGAACGAACTTTATGGATAGAAAAGCACGCTGGAGCAAAATTACAGCAAATCAAGTCTTACTTTTTTTTTTCTTTTAGCTAGTTAGGAAATCCAGGGCCCTGCCTTTCACTGACCATTTCATTAAAAATGATTCATTTGATTCCTATTTTACATTTACAGTGGTGCTTGAAAGTTTGTGAACCCTTTAGAATTTTCTATATTTCTGCATAAATATGACCTAAAACATCATCAGATTTTCACACAAGTCCTAAAAGTAGATAAAGAGAACCCAGTTAAACAAATGAGACAAAAATATTACACTTGGTCATTTATTTATTGAGGAAAATGATCCAATATTACATATCTGTGAGTGGCAAAAGTATGTGAACCTCTAAGATTAGCAGTTAATTTGAAGGTGAAATTAGAGTCAGGTGTTTTCAATCAATGGGATGACAATCAGGTGAGAGTGGGCACCCTGTTTTATTTAAAGAACAGGGATCTATCAAAGTCTGATCTTCACAACACATGTTTGTGGAAGTGTATCATGGCACGAACAAAGGAGATTTCTGAGGACCTCAGAAAAAGCGTTGTTGATGCTCATCAGGCTGGAAAAGGTTACAAGACCGTCTCTAAAGAGTTTGGACTCCACCAATCCACAGTCAGACAGATTGTGTACAAATGGAGGAAATTGAAGACCATTGTTACCCTCCCCAGGAGTGGTCGACCAACAAAGATCACTCCAAGAGCAAGGCGTGTAATAGTCGGCAAGGTCACAAAGGACCCCAGGGTAACTTCTAAGCAACTGAATGCGTCTCTCACATTGGCTAATGTTAATGTTCATGAGTCCACCATCAGGAGAACGCTGAACAACAGTGGTGTGCATGGCAGGGTTGCAAGGAGAAAGCCACTGCTCTCCAAAAAGAGCATTGCTGCTCATCTGCAACTTGCAGACAAACTGTGGACAAGCCAGAAGGCTATTGGAAAAATGTTTTGTGGATGGATGAGACCAAAATAGAAATTTTTGGTTTAAATGAGAAGCGTTATGTTTGGAGAAAGGAAAACACTGCATTCCAGCATAATAACCTTATCCCATCTGTGAAACATGGTGGTGGTAGTACTATGGTTTGGGCCTGTTTTGCTGCATCTGGGCCAGGGCGGCTTGCCATCATTGATGGAACAATGAATTCTGAATTATACCAGTGAATTCTAAAGGAAAATATCAGGACATCTGTCCATGAACTGAATCTCAAGAGAAGGTGGGTCATGCAGCAAGACAACGACCCTAAGCACACAAGTCATTCTACCAAAGAATGGTTAAAGAAGAATAAAGTGAATGTTTTGGAATGGCCAAGTCAAAGTCCTGACCTTAATCCAATCGAAATGTTGTGGAAGGACCTGAAGCGAGCAGTTCACGTGAGGAAACCCACCAACATCCCAGAGTTGAAGCTGTTCTGTACGGAGGAATGGGCTAAAATTCCTCCAAGCCGGTGTGCAGGACTGATCAACAGTTACCGCAAACGTTTAGTTGCAGTTATTGCTGCATAAGGGGGTCACACCAGATACTGAAAGCAAAGGTTCACATACTTTTGCCACTCACAGATATGTAATATTGGATCATTTTCCTCAATAAATAAATGACCAAGTATAATATTTTTGTCTCATTTGTTTAACTGGGTTCTCTTTATCCACTTTTAGGACTTGTGTGAAAATTTGATGATGTTTTGGGTCATATTTATGCAGGAATATAGAAAATTCTAAAGGGTTCACAAACTTTCAGGCACCACTGTATATTCCCTCCCTCTCTTTTCTTCCTTCCTTCCTTCTTGAGTTAGTTAGTTCGTTCCTGCCCCGATCTCAGTTTCCTCCTTCACCCACAACTACTCATTTGTGCCTAAACTGGACAGATGGGGTGAGAGAGTCCCTGGGCAGGTAGGCATCTCCAGAATGTGTGGGTGGCTTGGGGGGTCTTTGCGTGGGCTGAATTGCGAATAAGTGCCTCCCTCCCACACCCACAGAGAGGGGCAGGATAGGGTCATTGTTCTCAGTCTCCCTGCATCCCTTCCTCCTTGGCTCTCTCCGGCCCAGCCCGACATGCTGAGTGGGTCAATTCTGGGGGTCCTAACGCCTACACACACCTGCATATTCACACACAAACGGCTCATTCTTGCAACTTTTCTCACGGCTTTTGTGTTTGAATCCCCAAAGGTGATCCCGAGGTTCTGAGCAGAATAACAAAAGATCTACAGACAGATGTCAAGGCATTAAAAAAACGCTACAATTCTGATCTCAAAAATGTGCTTGCGAATTCATACAGAGTAAGTAAGGAATATAACATGATGGGGTGTGCTGTTAGAGGAAAATAATCAATGACACAAAGTGGAGTTACTGTTACAACCCTTTAGTTGACTATTTTCTGCTAACATATACAAACAAACTATTTTTATTCCATCCATATTCACTGGATATGAGCAGTTGCATGCTCTGATTGGCTACTCTACTACTAGGATATCAGCTCATATACCGTGAGTAGAGAAAAACAAAACGGTTGCTGAATCAACTGAGGACGAAATAAAAACTGTACTTGAAAACCAAACCCCCAAAAAATAAAAAAGTAACAAAATATGGAATGAAAGTATTCGATGGTGAGAATGTATCTTTTATTTTTCAAGAATTATTATTATTATTGCATTTTTCATAAATTGCTCCTGTCATTTCGCCTGTCACGGTGGTGTAGTGGTTAGCGCTGTCGCCTCACAGCAAGAAGGTCCGGGTTCGAGCCCCGTGGCCGGCGATGGCTTTTCTGTGTGGAGTTTGCATGTTCTCCCCGTGTCCGCGTGGGTTTCCTCCGGGTGCTCCGGTTTCCCCCACAGTCCAAAGACATGCAGGTTAGGTTAACTGGTGACTCTAAATTGACCGTAGGTGTGAATGTGAGTGTGAATGGTTGTCTGTGTCTATGTGTCAGCCCTGTGATGACCTGGTGACTTGTCCAGGGTGTACCCCGCCTTTCGCCCGTAGTCAGCTGGGATAGGCTCCAGCTTGCCTGCGACCCTGTAGAACAGGATAAAGCGGCTAGAGATAATGAGATGAGATTTCGCCTGTTTGTTTGCATTCTTCGTCTTTAAGCATTAAAATTTGTTGCATTTTGTTTTTAGACTGGTTCAAAAGCTCAAAGAAGTTTGAATATTACAGAACTGAAATGTCCACGGAATAATTAAATAAATAAATGTCTCAACACGAAAGTCAACAACATGCAGCCATCGATAGGTTTTTAAGAAGTCCGACAAAGTGGAAATGATTTTGTTAGAGGTATTGTTTAAAGTTTTTATTTATCGAATTTGCAAAAAATAAACATTTTTTTGCAAAAAATAAAAATGCTCTGTTTCTCAAAATCCAGTCAATGTGGATAGAATAAAACAGTTATTCCACTAAATGGAGTTGTACATAACAGCTATTCCAAGCTAACCTACACATCATAGTCATTTTTTCAAATCTCACCAGGTGTTAAAAACTGCAGCTCATTACAAAGATATATATCTGAAGTTAATATATATGAAAAATCACAGGCCAGAAATCAAAACTGTTCATCTGAAGTAGTCACAAGCATATTTAACCTGTAGAAGTGACCTTATGTGCACTTTGAATAAAGACATTTTATCTTGCATACAAACTGAAGGATCTGCAGCTGATAACATTTTGGAAAACTTTGTTCACCAAGTTGAACTAAGGACCACTTTATTCTGTGCATTTGTTATGTGGGAGTTTAAAAATAAATAATAATAAATAGATACAACTTTTGCACTTTGTTTCATACTGGTGGAGGTACTCGTCACGGAAGTCACATTTTTTTCGGTCACGGAAGTCACAGACTTCCAGTGCTCTCCAAGGTCAGCAATTTACTAATTTATGATGGCTTGCTTAATTTAGGAATCTCTAGACTTCCCCCTGGTATACTGTGTGAGACAAATGGTACATCTCTCCCAGAAGGCTACGAACTGGATAAAACATTTCTTCAGTCAATATTTTTGAGGATGTAGCTGTCACAGAAGTCACCTTTTCCTCCTGTTTTTTTTTTTTTTTTGTATGAAAATGTAGTTAGAAATGAAAAAAAAATGTTGGCTATACTAAGGAGCTGTATAATGTCCATGAAATAAATGCATAACATTTTTTAAATTTGTTCTGGAATTTATGGGCCATAGATTGACTTCAACCAAATTTGAGTAGCTTTCATCACGGAAGTCACCTTGGAATGGCTGATGAGCTGATAGCCAACGAGGCGCATCATCAGCTATCAGCTCATGTACGACTCCATTTCATGGAATAACTGTTAATTATACATTGTAGAATGATACATCATACATTTTATCCATTTATAGTTACATTTAATTTTGTGGCTTGTCCATGAAACAAGTTAGATCTTATAATTTCCTCAAAAAAAAATATGCAAAGAGTAAACACCTCTGTCTTGAAGATACAGTTTCACCTTTGACTGTAACAAAGCCCTGACACTGGAGACTCCTTCCATCAATGTTAAATTAAAAAAAAATCCAATTTCATGAATTGATGTCCTTTACTATTCACTGTGAATGAGCTGTTACTATAGCAACAATAACATGTTCGTCATCGTTGGCGTAGCTCGAGGTCGAGTATCCTTTCCAAGATCAAGGCACAGGGTGCTTGAAGCGGAGATGATGGAAGAAGCACGTGGTCCATAACGTTGGAGCCTTTGGCTCAGAATTTGTTTTGAGGGGTGATCAGTTCGCAACGCTGATCCAGAATCCTTGGCCTGGGAGGATCTTGTTCCAAGAGTGGAGACGATGGGACCCTTCACAGGTTGCATCCCGTAGGATGGTTTCCCAGGGATAGGGAAGTAATTTGCCCATTTGCTAGGACTGTGCGGGATTTATCCCATCAAGCATCAGCCAGCTTCATGCTGTTGCCCAGGTTGCTCCAGCTCCATCAAGTGAAGCCTGGTTGATTCCGCATGGAGGAGTCTGTACAGAGTTTGCCTTGCATACAAGGATCTGTATCAGTTTGGCTCTGCACCTTTCCCCTGTCGAGGCAAGATGCTTTGCAATCCCAATGACATATTCAAACAATTACATTAAAGTAATATAACCCTGTGATCAGCAACTGCCCTACTGTCAGAGAAAATGAATCAACACCTTCTTATCCAATCAGATTTCAGCATTTGACAACTGTGGGATAAAACAGCTTGTTGCAGTCAAGGCTGCATAAACAGAACTCATTTTTTGGCCATCTCAACCAACCACGTTTCCAAGCATGCAATTTCCTTCACATAAAGAATCCTTGCAGCACATCTGACATCAGACCACAAACACCAAAAACTTGGACCGGGTTTTAATGCCTTTTTTTTTTGCGTAGAACGTTCATGAGCACATACTGTATGATTAGGTCCAAGAGAAATGGAGGGGCTTTTAATCTTGGTGCAAACAGCCTGTCATCACATCAGAACCATCTGAATGCAGGTCTAAATTACATATCTGGCCCATAAGCAGGCAATTACAGAGGTGCTAGCGGGGTTATGAGCAACAGCACGGAGTGCGTGCAACTGCTGCTTACGATCAGGGCTCACCACAAAGCACTTGGCAATTTGCACCTCCATTTTTTATTCCTCAGCTCCCATTTTGCAATGGCACACCCTTGGATAGATTCCCAAACCTCGCATAAAACAGAATGATTTAGAAACTGGACCCAAATGTTTCTCTGCATCAGGGTAGGAAAGAGGAGTGAGGAAACGGGATGAGGGCTCCGTCTGGGTGCGGAGGCTGGCTCACTTGGCGTGACAGACAGTGGCGTTATGTGGGCACTTCCCAGGAACTAGGCTGGGTGCCCTTTGCCAGGCCAGACGGTTCGAGAAATGTGATGGGCGCACCCACCCACGCATGGCACACGAGTTTGTCATGAGAAAAGGCAAATATGTGTGGCTACCAAGCCTGGAGCAAACAAGTCAAGAGGTGAGACATGAGCAGGCTAAGTGTTTTACTCTATCATCACCTCGCCTCCATTCCATCTTCTGCACCTTCCTTAACATCTAACACACTTTCTCACCAGACACACACCATGCCAAGTGAATCTGCTGGCTTGAATCTATCAGGAGGTGTTTGGGCCAACCTGAGCTTCCAAGCTTCCAAGTTTGAAGCTTGAATAGCATTGATTCTACCAAAATTCGTCCAAAATATGTTCCCTCAGTTGGTATTTTCTTGGACACTTTAACTCCAAAATTCTCCCAAAGGTGTTCCATTAGGTTGAGATCTGCTGAAGCCATAGCATCGCTCATGATGATTTATATCATTTTCATCCTCATAAACCCATTCAGTGAGACCTTGTGCTCTGTGGTTGGGGACAGATTTGTTCTGGAAAAGACCACACCCATCCATCAGGATAGAGATGTTTCATCGCAGGATGGAGGTGATCCTTCAGAAGAATTTTGTATCGATTTGCTATAAAGCTTACCACTAACCCAAGGGCTGCAAACCATACCAGCAAAAGGAAATCGACACAACCCCTCCTCCTCAGGACAACAGGATATTATCTTTTAAATATGAATTGTCAGTGGCAGAATGGGGTGTGGTTTGTTTTTCAGATCGTATCAAACCGTGGCTGTTATTTTTTCCCACATATACAAGAGAAAGCAACACAGAGAACAATCAGAGATCCTGGTTGAAAGATCTGCTAATCTGCTAACATATCACAGATGCGGTGAACTAAAATCCATCATCCCTCCCTCCCGGAAAACCCTGGTTTAATGTAAAGTAAAAGTAAAAACCCTGATTTATTTAGCGCATAAACATTGCTAACACCTCGAGCTCCAGGCTCAGGAGAAGATGTGACCCTGGAGCACAATACTTTTGCCTTGATCCCTCCGGCCTTGCCCAGACCTGTGCCCTAGAGTGACGTGCCAAACGGGATTATCTCTTGTCAACAAGAAGCTGATCTGAGCCTGGCTGCTCTCTCTCTCTCTTCTTTTTGGAGGGAACTTCTTCCACAGCATGTCCCTCCCCCTTCCTGACCTGAGCTCTAATCAGTCAGAGGGAGTCTTGCTGCTCCGCCCTGCTCGCAGGTCAGCATTACCCTAATCCTCCGCATGCGTAGCCCATGGTGGTGGAGCTCCATCAGAGAGACAGCCTGTCCTGTTTACTCTGCACATCTGAGTCAACAGGAGTAGCGCCACATGCAGCTCTCATCTCATTAAGGCCTGAGATCGGTTTGCGCTTGACATTTACAAGTGTGCAGCTCTATAACACAAGCTCACAAATTGGCTGTGATGTGTTAAAGGCCTTTGTGGTGATTTTTTAGAGAATCCTTGCCTAAATGCTATGTTACTTGCTTAATTACTTACTGTAGCATTGATGACGTTAACAATCACCAAGCACAGAATTTAAAGTGCTAGTCTTATGAAAATGACAATCCCAGGTTTTCTGTGTGATATTCTCAAATAGGCTGTAAAGTTCACTGATAAATAATTTAAAAAAAAATTGGTTTGAAAAAGAAATTTTTTGCATCTGAATTCTGTTCCAAAAATCACTAAAAGCTTGTCCACCATTGTCAGATCGCAACGATTTATTGGTCAGCGGCGCTGCATGTGTGACGTCATACCGGTATGTACAACTTCCTTCTTTTGTAAAGCTACACAACTTTACGAAAACAAGGACAAAGAAGTGACTCAGAGTAAGCATGTTTGGGTTTGCTTTTAGATCAGTAATTGTCTGTTGTCTAGCTAAGTATTATATTCGGCCACATAGAAACTACCTGGGGCGGCACGGTGGTGTAGTGGTTAGCGCTGTCGCCTCACAGCAAGAAGGTCCGGGTTCGAGTCCCGTGGCCGGCGAGGGCCTTTCTGTGCGGAGTTTGCATGTTCTCCCCGTGTCCGCGTGGGTTTCCTCCGGGTGCTCCGGTTTCCCCCACAGTCCAAAGACATGCAGGTTAGGTTAACTGGTGACTCTAAATTGACCGTAGGTGTGAATGTGAGTGTGAATGGTTGTCTGTGTCTATGTGTCAGCCCTGTGATGACCTGGCGACTTGTCCAGGGTGTACCCCGCCTTTCGCCCGTAGTCAGCTGGGATAGGCTCCAGCTTGCCTGCGACCCTGTAGAACAGGATAAAGCGGCTAGAGGTAATGAGATGAGATGAGAAACTACCTGAGAATGTTATTGATCTGACTAAGGACAACTAGTCAATTCAAGCAACAGGCTAAACATGAGCTCGACACTTCCTGTGCGGTGGTGAGCTCTTTGGGATGGCGCTTCTGACTTCTGTTTCCAGATCGTAGGAACTGCTCCGTGTCCCAGACGTCACTCAAATCCTTCTCTGTGAATTTGTCTCACAAATTTATCTTTCTCAAAATGTATGGACACCAAACCATCCTGTTGGTTTGAAGTTACCTGTCTTTGTCTGTACAAATCGAACCCATTCATTCTGCCGACTTTGGGTTGTAATGGATCAAAATTCAGCTTTTTTTATCGGCTACACTTGTATGGAATCAATTTTGTGCCAAAATGTTCATACAATACTTTTGAAATATCAAACAAAAACGACAAATCAAAATACAAAAAAAAGGAAAAAAAAGTCAATTTTTTTAGACTGGCAAACAAATTATTCGTGTAATCGTGCAAAATATCAGTCTATTACTCTTCAGAAAGCTTTTATTTTTGTTCCGCGTCTTTCTCAGTTTTGTTTGACGTAATTTATTTTGGTTGCGATTCCAGCTTTCTCGTTTGCACTCCCTGACTTTTTGCTTGTAGTTTTGGCACAAACTTGACGTGTGGGTGGGCTGTCCAGGAATGCATTCCCATTGGCTAACTTGCGTTTGACTGACAGCTATGCTCAGCCATTCCCTACTCGGATTCTGGCGGACTGTTTGACGAGTGACCGATCCATTGACGGTAAACAAGGATGGAGTGGACTTCAGTGGCGACTATGATACTGAATTTACACTTTGTTGAATTAATTCAATATCATAGTCGCCACTGAAGTCCACTCCATCCTTGTTTACCGTCAATGGATCGGTCACTCGTCAAACAGTCCGCCAGAATCCGAGTAGGAAATGGCCGCAACAGCTTCCGGGGGAATGACTGAGCGTAGCTGTCAGTCAAACGCAAAGCCAATGGGAATGCATTCCTGGACAGCCCACCCACACATGAAGTTTGTGCCAAAACTGCAAGCAAAAAGTCAGGGAGCGCAAACGAGAAAGCTGGAATCGCAACCAAAATAAATTACGTCAAACAAAACTGAGAAAGACGCGGAACAAAAATAAAAGGTTTCTGAAGAGTAATAGACTGATATTTTGCACGATTACACGAATAATTTGTTTGCCAGTCTAAAAAAATTGACTTTTTTCTTTTTTTGTATTTTGATTTGTCGTTTTTGTTTGATATTTCAAAAGTATTGTATGAACATTTTGGCACAAAATTGATTCCATACACTTGAACAGCCTTGAACGACACACCTCTTAGGAGGCATGCTTTAGTTTTGTTGTGGAATAAAAAAATTCATTAAAAACGTGTTTGCAAACAGATGAAGCCAGAAATGCTGTGCACTTTCATTGCGCGTATGATGTCACTTCCTTTGAATTAACAGTAACTTACCAGGAACGCATTCGTGTAATGGCGGACTCAAAGAACCAAAATTTACCAGCTAAACAGAACATGTTTCTGGTCTTGCAATAAATGAAATACAAGTTAAATAGTAAACCATTTAACATGTCTAGTTTTATAAGGTATAATTTCCAGGCGTGATGTCATTTTCGTAAGACTAGCATTTTAAAGTGCCATTCCACCATTGGATGTATTTTTTTGGCATAAAATACAATATATTTTATGACAACATGACTAGACCGAGAAATCGTTTAGCTTCAAAATGATATATCAAACATAATTTTTTGACAACGACAAGTATATTAATTTTGCGACCAAAGTCACCTACCCTTTTAATTTCCGCGCCGTAGTGAAACGTGATGTCATCGGCAGGTTCCCCTTCTTGTGTACCACGTCACGTGTGACGTGGCACAGATCATCAGCAATGGCGGATAGAACGCGATTGTCAGCTTCGGAAAAGAAGCGAAGGAAAATAGCATGTGATGCCCAAAGGAGACGGTCGATGGTGAATATCGGCACAGCAATCGACAAGTGGAAATCGCGTTCTATCCACCATTGCTGATAATCTGTGCCACGTCACACGTGACGTGGTACACAAGAAGGGGAACCCGCCGATGACATCACGTTTCACTACCGCGCGGAAATTAAAAGGGTAGGTGACTTTGGTCGCAAAATTAATATCAAAAAATTATGTTTGATATATCATTTTGAAGCTAAAAGATTTCTCTGTCTAGTCATGTTGTCATAAAATATATTGTATTTTATGCCAAAGAATACATCCAATGGTGGAATGGCACTTTAAGACAAAGAAAGGACAAGAGGTCCATAATACTGTATAATTGTAAAATGTAACTAGTTTAATCCTAAATTATCTACACTTTAGCTTTGTCAGTACACAAATCTTACTCAACGACAAACTTTGTAATGTTTATCGGCAAATTTACAAAAATGTTTAATTCAAGGCTGAGTCAAAACTTGCACTTGTTGTTCCATTCGATGCATTTGAACATTAAAAATAATTCTTTTAATTATTTAAAGTTTTCCAACAAGAACCCGTGAAGATTTAAACTTTCCTTCACCCTCTTTTAGAACGTACAATCGGACACTGTTATCCCAGCTGTGACCTTTGACACGTTTTCATCTCCTGCGGATGTGATATAAACGCTGAAGGACAATGTCATTAACATATCATCAATAGACCATTTAAAGATTGGTTCTACCAACAATAGCTGCTCTATCTGTATTATAGCATTTTATTTCTTTCTTTTTATCTCAGAAATCTAAAAAAATCCATTTATTTTTTCTAGGGTAGATACAAGCTGGAAGCCAACGGCTGTGGTCATGTGATTGTATATCACTTATACGATTGTTCAAATGAAATTACAACAACGTGTTTGCGTGTCTATAGTTTGCGTTTCAATCTGAAATACATCAACAACCTTTTTAAAGGTTTATAATTCAAAACACAATGCATTTTAAACAAAGCGAACAAAACTTCTCAGACATCGTCCATGGTTTTCTTATTCATTACCCAAGTTCTTCGTCATTAAGCTGGCTTGGATGAAACTATTTCAGAGAGTGACGTGTCTGGATGCTGACGGAGCCACTGGATTTATCCTCAGAAAAAAAAAGAAGAAAAAACCAGCCAGTTGGGATTTTAAAAAATGCAGGAACATGTTTCCCTCCTAGTTCTCTGTTGTAAATTATGTTCAGTGTCCTGGAGTTTCCTCGATGTGGTTGTGCTTTCTGCATTGTATTGAGCCTTAAAGAGACTTTAGCTCCCTCTTGTGGTAAGTTTGAGTAAAAGATTGAGATCGTAGATCCAGACAAATCCAAGCCAAATTCAAGGATGTCTGGCAGCCAGAGGTTTTTAACGTATCATCTAATCTACACTCACTGTTATTTTAGCAATAGACACTGTCAGAAAGCAGCTTCGCAAAAATCCCAATGTGGCTTTAGATCCCTAATAAACATTTTTGAGGAAAATAGAACTTTCTGAGAGGGAGGCCATGAAGAGGAAACTATATGCCCCTTTTCCACCAAAGCAGTTCCAGGGCTGGTTCGGGGCCAGTGCTTAGTTTGGAACCGGGTTTTCTGTTTCCACTGACAAAGAACTGGCTCTGGGGCCAGAAAAACCAGTTCCAGGCTAGCACCAACTCTCTGCTGGGCCAGAGGAAAGAACCGCTTACGTCAGCGGGGGGGGCAGAGTTGTTAAGGCCAACAACAATAACAAGACCGCGAAAGATCGCCATTTTTAAGCAACGAGAAGCAGCAGCTGTACAAACGCGAAGTCATTCATTATTATTATTGTTGTTGTTGCTGCTGCTTCTTCCGCGTTGTTTTTGCTTCGATATCCGCGCCAAGGTTTATGCAAACGTAGCGACGTAACTGACGTATACAGCGACGTAATGACGTGGCTTCCCTTAGCACCGCGAGCTATGGAAAAGCAAACTGGTTCTCAGCTGGCTCGCAAGTTGAACGAGTTGTGAACCAGCCCTGGAACTGATTTGGTGGAAAAGGGGTATATGAGAGGAACCGGACTCCAAAGCGACCCTCTTCTGGATGACTTTTATAAATGAAGGTACCAAACATGTCACTGGGGTGCTCCCATCAAAGGGGGCATGTTTTATACCTTCAGTGTGTATCAGAGTGTTTCTGTGAATGCTGAGAAGTTTGTGTCCCAGAGCCATCTCTAGGCCTGTGTAATGTGGAGAGATCTAAAACCTATACATACACATACATGTCAACCTATACGGAATGTCCGTATTTTATACGGATTTGATTCAATAAACGTAGTATACGGGCGTATAAATAAAGTTATACAGATTCTTTAAAAAAAACTTCAATATTTATTTAGAGCTATAATCAATTCCTACGATGATAAACGTACTGTACAGCACAGACAGCCAGTAAAGAGTCTTATGAAATTGCGCGTTATCTTGTGGTAGCGAGACTTCGTTCCATTTTTGATCATGCGCAAACCGCATTGCGAGAATCCCGCCAACCGGGAAGTCATAGACATATAAACATAGACGCCGCCTTCTGCGTAGAATCATACGTCATCCTCGCCGCCATATTGGATGTGGCAAAGTGGAGATTCTTCACCCGTCTCTGGTATAGCGTCTAGACAGTAGCCGAGAATAAAGATGCCTCATTCATGTGCTGCGTTTAACTGTACCAACAGGTTTACCGTCCAGACGAGATCACGAGATCACAACCTTTCACAGGTGAGACTGGAAAAATACTTTGTATTCATTCTGAAGGTTTATTGTTATTAATATTGAATAAAAAGTAACTGGGATATATCATTGTTAATTATCATTCAAATTTTAGGTAAATTATTTTAATTTGCATCTTATACAGATTTTATAAGGGAAATACGGATTTTGGAGGTTGGTGATACAGGTTTGATTGACCAAAGGTTGACATGTATGCATACAGCTAGAATTTCCTGGGGCCTCCTGTGAAAAAATTCAGCCGACCTCTCTGACATTTCTTAGTTGTTGGGGGAAAAATTGAAATAAGGGTGAAAATGGCCAACTTGGCTTGTCCCATCCACCTTGGTTTGAACTAACAGTGTTATTTCTCCACTGAAAGCCATCAGACAGGATTACCGTCTGTGCATGTCATGGATATGAGTGTGTTTAAAGAAACTACAACTCAACTTGATGCAGCTTTTAATCATTTCGACTGCAGCTCAGCTAAAGTAGGTGTCCCACGAACTTGCGGTCAACTCTGTGATGGTGATGAATTCAGCCCCAGCGTTGCAAAGGTTAGTCAGATACAAGGCTCACCTGCCTCATGTTCTCTGGCAGGGCAACAGAATAACATCTCGTACACACGATCGTGTATACTGGTTTTGGTATGTTTTTTGCATGGAGTTGAGTGTGTAAAAATTGAAGCGTACCTTTTTTACGTGTTAACCATGTGACGGTGATTACATCTGTGTGATTAAAGCTGGACGGCCTTCAGAGGTGGGTAGTAACGCGCTACATTTACTCCATTACATTTACAAAAAAAAAAACCCATTGGATTTACTTAACCGAGTTATGGCAACCGGTCCTACAAAACTGTGTTAACTTAGATGTATTGAATACAGTTCGGGGCGGTATGGTGGTGTAGTGGTTAGCACTGTCGCCTCACAGCAAGAAGGTTCTGGGTTCGAGCCCCGTGGCCGGCGAGGGCCTTTCTGTGTGGAGTTTGCATGTTCTCCCCGTGTCCGCGTGGGTTTCCTCCGGGTGCTCCGGTTTCCCCCACAGTCCAAAGACATGCAGGTTAGGTTAACTGGTGACTCTAAATTGAGCGTAGGTGTGAATGTGAGTGTGAATGGTTGTCTGTGTCTATGTGTCAGCCCTGTGATGACCTGGCGACTTGTCCAGGGTGTACCCCGCCTTTCGCCCGTAGTCAGCTGGGATAGGCTCCAGCTTGCCTGCGACCCTGTAGAACAGGATAAAGCAGCTAGAGATAATGAGATGAGATGAGATGAATACAGTTATGTTGAGTTTTTCAACACATAACTGTATTCAATACATCTAAATTAACACAGTTTCGTTGGTCCGGTTGCCATAACTCGGTTAAGTAAATCCAATGTTTTATTTTTTTGATTGTAATAAACTGTATATACAAAAGAAAACAAAAGCAACAAACAAAAAGAAAACATACCAACATACCAAGACATACCGACATGGTATAATATCGACCAAATCAAATCATATATACAGATACTTATGTTATGCATATATATACACACAATACATCTATACAGTACATACATATACACATACCTATAACTATACACAAAATACAAGAAGACCAGTCACAGACTTACTCTCAATTTCATCATCACCTATATAGTCTGCCTGTCCTCATTCTCATATATTTTTAATAACATGTTTTTATATAATTTTTTAAACAGTTTTATGTTGGTGCTATTTTTGAGCTCATTATCCAGACCATTCCACAATTTCACCCCACAGACTGTTATGCACATACTTTTCATAGTTGTTCTAACATTTACTCTCTTAAAATTCATTTCCCCTCTCAGGTTAGACCCACCCTGCCTTTCCATAAACATATTTTGTACCTCACCCGGAAGAAGGTTATGTCTTGCTTTATACATAATTTGTGCAGTCTTGTGTTTAACCAGATCCGTGAATTTCAGAGTGTGTGCTTTTACGAATAATGCGTTTGTATGCTCAAGATAGCCCGTATTATTGACGATTCTTATTGCTCTTTTTTGTAATGTGCATAACGGCTGCAGGTTAGATTTGTAGGTATTACCCCATATCTCCACACAGTAGCTCAGATATGGAAGTATGAGTGCATTATACAGAGTATAATGCACTCATAATGTGTGAAATATATATGAAATCTCTGCCTGTCATGACATCCTGATCAATAACCAAAGAAGTTACTCAGCAGTTACTCGGTAATTGAGTAGTTTTTTCACTTAGTACTTTTTACTCTTACTCAAGTAATTAATTGGACGACTACTTTTTACTTTTACTTGAGTAATATTATTCTAAAGTAACAATACTCTTACTTGAGTACAATTTTTGGCAACTCTACCCACCTCTGACGGCCTTTTGATTTCACAAAATCGGTGAAATTTAGTTCCCTCTGAAATGTGGTGATTGTGATATCTGTTTATTTCTGTAATATCTCAGAAAATATCAGGCCATTCTGTGGCTGGGAAGTGATTTAATTTGAGGGGATTAAAGCAAATAATGTGCATGAAATCGCTTGCTTCATGCAGTCAAGCAGACAGAGGAGGTCCATGTGCACATGCGCAGGTTTACCTTCTTCTTTTGGGTTTTATAGCAGCTGGCATCTACAGTGTTGCATTACTGCCATCTACAGGTTTACCTTTGACCGTGCACTGACTTCCATCATTCTGTCGCTAAACGAACAACTGATCACACCAAGGTGCTTGCTGACCGCCGATATTTATTAGTTTGGTCCTGCCTTTCCTTCGCAACAAAGCATCTTTTCTTCTCGCTTTCCGTTATTGTAGTCAGTCTTTCAATTATTCCTGCTTCATGACAGTCTATAGATAGCTTATTGAGTGCACACCTTAAGAGTTCTTCAAGTGTCTATCTGGGGAACCATTAAAGGTTCTGTGTAGATCCCTACAAGAGGTCAAGTAGAACCAAGCAGAACCATGGTTCTAACAAGGCCTTTTCAGTGTATCGGGCCAATACACAATGTTTCCTTACCGTTATGCCAACATGATTGCTGGCACACCTGTAAAAGTTGCCGCTACACTAATAAAAAGACTTTCAAGCTTGAAAATGTGGGCTTTTGTTTAATTTTCTCATTATCCCAACACAGCAGTGATTGTGCACTGCCATATGAATGTTCTTCATTGGGACATACTCCACTCCCCGTCCATGTAAGCGCCCAGTGCAGAGCTGCCTGAGGCATTCCGTGTGGAGATTGTCACTGATCATGCTAGTCCGGTTTACCTCCTTCCTTATACTGTTTGCGGTAAAGTGCCATTCATGTTAAGAGGCGCTTACATGCTATGCACGTAATCCATGCCGGTCCCCGAGTTAGATCTGGATTGTCATGTATTGTAATTGAATGGCTGAAGCTGAAAATAAAGCTGACACTTGGTGAACATCAACTGGCTGTTTTATTCTTATTCCATAAATATGTCACTAATATAGTTGAATATTAATTATAATAAGTCTTCAGTCAAAAACAATTACAGCAACTTTTGGCAAAAAAAAAATCTCATTGATATTAACCAAAGAAGAGTGACTTCCAGGGAGGCCTGCAAGTGCCAGGAAATGCACTAGAACGCATCCCCAAGCATGTAGAACCCGTGAGCTTTCAGGGGCCTAAGGCAGCAGCCCCCCAACCACCGGCCATTATGACTGGTGCCACTATGCTGATATTTTGGTCTAGTTAGAACCCTGAGAACTGGTTTTGGATGCTTATAAACCCTTAAGATCCAATAAACCCTTAAGGAACCCTTGAAGAACCATCTTTTTTTAATAGTCCCTAAAGTGGACCATCTTAATATTACTGCTATGAAATAATGAATAAATGAATGATGTTTATGCACATACAAATTATTTAAGAACAAATGTCAAATGTAGAATAGAATAGAATGCGGGCGGCACGGTGGTGTAGTGGTTAGCGCTGTCGCCTCACAGCAAGAAGGTCCGGGTTCGAGCCCCGGGGCCGGCAAGGGCCTTTCTGTGTGGAGTTTGCATGTTCTCCCCGTGTCCGCGTGGGTTTCCTCCGGGTGCTCCGGTTTCCCCCACAGTCCAAAGACATGCAGGTTAGGTTAACTGGTGACTCTAAATTGACCGTAGGTGTGAATGTGAGTGTGAATGGTTGTCTGTGTCTATGTGTCAGCCCTGTGATGACCTGGCGACTTGTCCAGGGTGTACCCCGCCTTTCGCCCGTAGTCAGCTGGGATAGGCTCCAGGTTGCCTGCAACCCTGTAGAACAGGATAAAGCAGCTAGAGATAATGAGATGAGAATAGAATGCCTTTATTGTCACTATACACATGTACAATGAGATTAAAGCATCTCCAATAACAGTGCAAACAACGTGTAGAGAGAGAGAGAGGAAGGAAAAATAAAAAAGGGGGGTGTAAGGGGGGGTAAGGTGCACAGTCCTGAGGTGTATGTGTTGTGTTACACATTATGGAGTGAGGTATTGCACATTATAAAGTATTGCACAGAGACAGTCACATTATAAAGTATTGCACATTATAAATTATTGCATGAGAGTCACATTATAGAATAAAATATTACACATTATAAAGTATTGCAAGGTAAGGTAAGGTGCTCAGACTTGAGGTGTATGTGTTGCGTGTAAGGTGCACAGTCCTGAGGTGTATGTGTTGCGTGTAAGGTGCACAGTCCTGAGGTGAATGTGTTGCATTTCACATTATGGAGTGAGGTATTGCACATTATAAAAGTATTGCACAGAGAGAGTCACCTTATAAAGTACTGCACATTATAAATTATTGCACGAAGAGAGTCAAATAGTAAAATAAATAGACTATAAAGTCAGAGCATATCCGAGTTCAGGGCGGTTATGGCTTTTGGAAAGAAGCTGTTTTTGAATTGGTTTGTCTTTGTCCTGATGCACCTGTAGCGCCTCCCTGAGGGCAACAGGTCAAACAGATCAAAGCCAGGGTGGGAGCTGTCCTTGATAATGTTCTTAGCTCTGCTAAGGCAGCGGGAGGTGTAAATGTCCGTCAGGGAGGGGAGAGGGCAGCCGATGATCTTCTGTGCTGCCTTAACTACCCTCTGGAGCCTCTCCCTGTCTACAGCAGTGCAGCTGCCGTACCATACTGTGATACAGTACATCAGCAGGCTCTCGATGGATGAGCGGTAGAAGGTCAGCAGCAGGTTGGAGTTTAGGTTGTACTTCCTGAGGACTCTCAGGAAGTGTAGCCGCTGCTGAGCCTTCTTAATGACTGCTGTAATGTTTGCTGACCAGGAGATGTCGGCGGAGATGAGGACGCCAAGAAACCGGAAGGTGTGGACCCTCTCCACATACGTGTTGTTGATGTAGAGGGGGGCTAGGTCGGTGCTGTGCTTCCTGAAGTCAACAATGAGCTCTTTGGTTTTCTTGGTGTTCAGAGCAAGGTTATTTTCTGAACACCAGGCTGCCAACTTCAGGACCTCCTCTCTGTAGACTGCCTCATCTCCCTTTGAGATGAGTCCGATATAGAGATGTAGTGCCATGTCAGCAGCAGGTCTTTGGTCCATCTATGGTCCAAAGATCTATGATACTTCTCCAAATCCTGAAGTAGAGGAACAAAGTGCTTGACTGCACTTAAGGACCTTTGACCATGAAATCAAGCAGGACAACTCAGGATCACCTCATACACTTAGCCATGCTACAAGTAAACACAATACCAGGTAAAAACAAGCCTCCTTGTAACTCAACAAGGCATGTAACCAAGAGGATATGGACTGTCTGGCACTGAAGTAGCTAGAGCCCAGCTAAAGCTCTCAACATACTTCAGGTTGAGATGATGTTCTGCTTGCTTCCAAGAACAAATAAGATATAAGTGCTAAGAAAACCAGGCATGCCCAAGCTGATTTGTTCCAAAATGGAAGATTCCAGAAGCTAGCATCTCCTTCTTGTGGTCATGGGAATAGTCATAAGGTTTTAACAGCATCATCTGCAGTACTTGAGCATGTGTACAGTAACAGGCAATATGAAAACACAGAGAGTCTTCAAACTTGTGTGCCAGGACAATCTTCCCAGTTGTCCATTAACAGAGCTGTGAGGAAGCATGATAGCATACACTGCTGTGTTGAAGTGTCAATTATCAGAAAAGAAAAGAAATCCATGGCATCCGTGGATCAAACTTGTTTGTCCAGCACATCCCAAAGATCCTCGATCAGACTGAGATCTGGGGAATTTTGAGGCCAAGTCAACACCTTGAAAACTTATCATGTTCCTCAAATCATTCCTGAACAATTTTTGCAGTGTAGCGTGGCACATTAACCTGTTGAAAGAGGCCACTGCTGTTAGGGAATACCATTACCATGAAGGGGTGTACTTGGTCTGCAAATCTTAAGGTAGGTGATACATGTCAAATTAACATCTACATGAATGCCAGAACCCAAGGTTTCCCAGCAAAATGTTGCTCAGAGCATCACACTGCCTTCACCGGCTTGACTTTATAGTGTATCCTGGGACCATGTCTTCCCCAAGTAAGCGACACAATGCATCCAGGTGTCTACATGATGTAAAAGAAAACATGACTCATCTGACCACATTCTCCCATTGCACCATGGTCCAGTTCTGATGCTCACATGCCCTTTGTAGGCACTTTTGGTGGTGGACATGGGTCAGCATGGGCACTCTGACCAGTCTACAGCTACGCATCCCCATACACAGCAAGCTGTGATGCATGATGTGTTCCGACACCTTTCTATCATAGCCAGCATTAACTTATTCAGCAGTTTGTGCTACAGTAGTTCTTTTGTGGGATCAGACCAGACATGCTTGCCTTCGTGCCCCATGCCAATCAATGAGCCTTGAACACCGATGACCCTGTTCGCTGGTTGTCCTTCCATGGACCACTTGGGAGGTACTAACCACTGCATACCAGGAACACTCTACAAATCCTGCCGCTTTGGAGATGCCCTGACCCAGTTGTCTAGCCAAAACAGATTGGCCCTGGATAAAGTCGCTCAGATCCTTACACTTGCCCGTTTTCCTGCTTCCAACACATCAACTTCAAGAACTGACTTCTCACTTTTGAAGTTAACAAGACAAAATAATACAGCTTTTCATGTTACCAAGCAACCACAAAGCATAAACTCCTCTGTTCCAAAGATGTCAGAGAATGTAAAGTTACAGCTTTACTTCTGAGTGTTACAAAGAACCGAATCCTTTCATAAACGTTAAATGTTTCCTTGCTGAAGAAAAACCTCACCATGCAAATGTTTACTGTACATGCTTTTTTTTTTTGAACTGATGAAGCTGTTACTATCAAAACAATAAGGTATTACAGGGCTTTCCCCAGAAAAAAATATCAGTGTGGTGCTACTGATGTGGATCCCAGCCTGTAGGGAGGGCCCTGAAGATTGCTGGGGGGTCTGGGGACATGCTCCTCCAGAAAATTTTGAAATTAGACTTCAAATGGTGCATTCTGGTGGCATCTAGGGCTGATTTAGGCACAATTCAACATTATTAAATGTGCTGTTTTTTACCTTGACAAATATGTAAGGGGCAAATTTAAAGGGCAAAATTATATTTGAAATGAAAACACTTCATAGTACGCCTCTTCATTTTCCAATTCCAGGATGCCAGGAACGGAATCAAGGTCAAATCATGCAACAGTGCCATCTAGTGACCAGCACCTAGGAGGTGGTTTTATGTATGGTTGCGAATGGCAGTCAGTGCACACAACGAAACCCTTTATTCTTACAACCCTGATTCCAAAAAAGTTGGGACAAAGTACAAATTGTAAATAAAAATGGAATGCAATAATGTGGAAGTTTCAAAATTCCATATTTTATTCAGAATAGAACATAGATGACATATCAAATGTTTAAACTGAGAAAAGGTATCATTTAAAGAGAAAAATTAGGTGATTTTAAATTTGATGACAACAACACATCTCAAAAAAGTTGGGACAAGGCCATGTTTACCACTGTGAGACATCCCCTTTTCTCTTTACAACAGTCTGTAAACGTCTGGGGACTGAGGAGACAAGTTGCTCAAGTTTAGGGATAGGAATGTTAACCCATTCTTGTCTAATGTAGGATTCTAGTTGCTCAACTGTCTTAGGTCTTTTTTTGTCGTATCTTCCGTTTTATGATGCACCAAATGTTTTCTATGGGTGAAAGATCTGGACTGCAGGCTGGCCAGTTCAGTACCCGGACCCTTCTTCTACACAGCCATGATGCTGGAATTGATGCAGTATGTGGTTTGGCATTGTCATGTTGGAAAATGCAAGGTCTTCCCTGAAAGAGAAGTCGTCTGGATGGGAGCATATGTTGCTCTAGAACCTGGATATACCTTTCAGCATTGATGGTGTCTTTCCAGATGCGTAAGCTGCCCATGCCACACGCACTAATGCAACCCCATACCATCAGAGATGCAGGCTTCTGAACTGAGCGCTGATAACAACTTGGGTCGTCCTTCTCCTCTTTAGTCCGAATGATACGGCGTCCCTGATTTCCATAAAGAACTTCAAATTTTGATTCGTCTGACCACAGAACAGTTTTCCACTTTGCCACAGTCCATTTTAAATGAGCCTTGGCCCAGAGAAGATGTCTGCGCTTTTGGATCATGTTTAGATACAGCTTCTTCTTTGAACTATAGAGTTTTAGCTGGCAACGGCGGATGGGACAGTGAATTGTGTTCACAGATAATGTTCTCTGGAAATATTCCTGAGCCCATTTTGTGATTTCCAATACAGAAGCATGCCTGTATGTGATGCAGTGCCGTCTAAGGGCCCGAAGATCACAGGCACCCAGTATGGTTTTCTGGCCTTGACCCTTACGCACAGAGATTCTTCCAGATTCTCTGAATCTTTTGATGATATTATGCACTGTAGATGATGAGATGTTCAAACTCTTTGCAATTTTACACTGTCGAACTCCTTTCTGATATTGCTCCACTATTTGTCGGCGCAGAATTAGGGGGATTGGTGATCCTCTTCCCATCTTTACTTCTGAGAGCCGCTGCCACTCCAAGATGCTCTTTTTATACCCAGTCATGTTAATGACCTATTGCCAATTGACCTAATGAGTTGCAATTTGGTCCTCCAGCTGTTCCTTTTTTGTACCTTTAACTTTTCCAGCCTCTTATTGCCCCTGTCCCAACTTTTTTGAGATGTGTTGCTGTCATGAAATTCCAAATGAGCCAATATTTGGCATGAAATTTCAAAATGTCTCACTTTCGACATTTGATATGTTGTCTATGTTCTACTGTGAATACAATATCAGTTTTTGAGATTTGTAAATTATTGCATTCCATTTTTATTTACAATTTGTACTTTGTCCCAACTTTTTTGGAATCAGGGTTGTACATCTGGGTTGAGTAGCAGGAGAGTCTCAACTTATATATTACAATATCTTCCTATCTCTATAGTTATTATTCATTTTCAAAGGGGAATAGGGGATATTTAGGTGCAGAAAGTACTCTGCATTGTTCAATTTATGGTATTGATTTTTTTTTTTTTGGGTGTGCAAGTGACAGCACGACGCTGACGTCGCACAGCATGGTGGAGCGCCTCGTATCCATGCTTTGGGGAAAGCCCTGGTATTAGAACAAGCTCATTAATATAACCATGTGATTTGCACTACTGCACTACTGCCAGAGATACGGTTCTAGAAAATGAATCAACACCTTCAGACCAATCAGAATCCAGAATTCAACAGCACTGTGGTATAAATATTAAATAATGTCTTGATGCTACTCTCAGCCTCTTAGCAAGCTTTCTCAAGTTCCTTTTGATGATTATCTCTGTGGATTAGGCAATGGACTTATTTCATTTTTGGACTCCAGGTGGTCGAGATCTCAGTGTGCGTCTCATTTCCCATCCTTTCCTCTTCTCACCCTTTCCTCATTCGTAGAGTATCTAAGTGTCATAAACGGAGCAGTCATGCTGTGTGTGCTATTCTGGAGGCCGCAGAGAGCCATTAATCCCTCAATACATATCGCAGGAAGCTGCCTTATATAGTGTGTGCATGAGTGTGTGTGTGAGTGTGAGTGTGAAAGAACCCACAAACAAAAAAGGGTGCTTTAGTGATTGTAGCCGGGCCTCCCCAGACCTTCATTTCCACACTGATTCCTGCTTGAGTAATCCATTAAAGCACTTATTTTGTAGATTTTCATTATTTTCTTTTATTTTTCAATGAAAAATAAAACGATTTTCTCTTACACACACTCCATGATATACAGTGTAGGACATGTGACCAAATCACACATGCACACACTAGTGCATCTCAAAATATTGGAATATCATTAAAAAAAGTTAATTTTTTTTGTAATTTACACTACCGTTCAAAGGTTTGGGGTCACTTTGAAATGTCCTTATTTTTGAAAGAAAAGCACTGTTCTTTTCAATGAAGATCACTTTAAACTAATCAGAAATCCACTCTATACATTGCTAATGTGGTAAATGACTATTCTAGCTGCAAATGTCTGGTTTTTGGTGCAATATCTCCATAGGTGTATAGAGGCCCATTTCCAGCAACTCTCACTCCAGTGTTCTAATGGTACAATGTGTTTGCTCATTGCCTCAGAAGGCTAATGGATGATTAGAAAACCCTTGTACAATCATGTTAGCACAGCTGAAAACAGTTGAGCTCTTTAGAGAAGCTATAAAACTGACCTTCCTTTGAGCAGATTGAGTTTCTGGAGCATCACATTTGTGGGGTCGATTAAATGCTCAAAATGGCCAGAAAAATGTCTTGACTATATTTTCTATTCATTTTACAACTTATGGTGGTAAATAAAAGTGTGACTTTTCATGGAAAACACAAAATTGTCTGGGTGACCCCAAACTTTTGAACGGTAGTGTAATTAAAAAAACATAAACTTTCACACATTCTATATTCATTACACGTAAATTGAAATATTTCAAGGCTTTTTTTGTTTTAATTTTACTGATTATGGCTTATAGCTCATGAAAATCAGAAATCCAGCATCTCAAAATATTAGAATATTTCATTTCGAGCTTGAGTAAAACAATATAAATACCATGTATCTCTCTGTCGAGTTCAGTCCATGCAACCACAATCATGTTGAAGAGTGCTGACTTTATAGCTGTCCAGAAGATGATCACTGACACCCTCCACAAGGAGGGTAAACCACAGAAGGTCATTGCTGAAAAGGCTGGCTGGAAAAGGTGCACAAGCAAGAGGGATAAGCGCAGCCTTGAAAGTATTGTCAAGAAAAGTCAATCCAAGAACTTGGGAGAGCTTCACAAGGAGTAAACCAAGGCTGGTGTCAGTGCATCAAGAACTGCCACGCACAGACGTCTTCAGTAAAGGGGCTACGACTGTCAAATTCCTAATATCAAGCTACTCCTGAACCAGAAACAGTGTCAGAAGCATCTTACCTGGGCTAAGTCCTCTTTGCAAATGAAAGTAAATTTTGCATTTCATTTGGAAATCAAAGTCCTAAGGTCTGGAGGAAGAGTGGAGAGGCTCAGAATCCAAGGTGTTTGAAGTCCAGTGTGAAGTTTTTGCAGTCTGTGATGATTTGGGGTGCCATGTTATCTGCTGCTGTTGGTCCACTGTGTTTTATCAAGTCCAAAGTCAACACAACATCTACCAGGAGATTTTAGAGCACTTCATGCTTCCATTTGCTAACAAGCTTTATGGAGAGGCTGATTTCCTTTTCCAGCAGGAAAAATAAGACAATTGTTTTGAAATCAGTTATTGCCTGTGATATTTTCCAATAAACTTAAATGCTTCTATTAGTAATTTAATATTTAATACATTAGTCATTTAAACCACAATGACTTCAACCAGGAGCATTTACTCAATGTGTAAAAATTCCACAATTTGGATCGATGTCTTGACTTAAAATTGATTATAATTCATTATACATTTTTGTAGATATTTTAAATTGATTGTCATTATAAAATGATTTCATAGTTTATATATTTTAAATAATTCAGGTTTGCATTTATTGATGTGTAAATAATTTAAAAGTTTAGCAAGGTGATTTGCACAATTTGAAGGCTGACCCCAGATTATGAACAGTCAGTCATGTAACTTGGGAAATAGATTCATATGGTAGCACATTTAGTGGCATCATCAAGTATCAAATCATTGCCTTTGAATCATATTGTGAGGTTAACACCCCGAGCAGTAACTGAAGATGAATGAATGCAGTAACTGTCTCACAGAACCACACTAGAAACCTGCACATTCCCATGTCAGTGAATATGGTCTTTCTTTGTCCTCCATCCATCCATTATCTGTGACCGTTTATCCTGTACAGGGTCGCGGGCAAGCTGGAGCCTATCCCAGCTGACTATGGGCGAGAGGCGGGGTACACCCTGGACAAGTCGCCAGGTTATCGCAGGGCTGACAAATAGATACAACCATTCACACTCACATTCACACCTATGGTCAATTTAGAGTCACCAGTTAACCTAACCTGCATGTCTTTGGACTGTGGGGGAAACCGGAGCACCCGGAGGAAACCCACGCGGACACGGGGAGAACATGCAAACTCCACACAGAAAGGCCCTCGTCGGCCACTAGACTTGAACCCAGAACCTTCTTGCTGTGAGGCACCAGTGCTAACCACTACACCACCGTGCCGCCCTTTCTTTGTCCTGTAAGCTTCATACCTAGCCATCTCTGTTAAAGTAAAAACCATTCATGCATTTTCATCCAAAAAGAAACATCTCCACTCTGAAGTTTAGTATAAATTCATGATTTCTCAATTTATTCTCTTTTAAACATCCTGTGGGTTTTTTATTTATTTATTTATATTTGACAAGTCTTGTTAAAAAAAATGTTCAACGAGACCGTCAATGATGGCGTAGCTCACTCCGGCCCCATCTAGTCCAGAAGGAACGATCTAAAGTGGGCCACCTTGTACAATAAATGCTGTAAGCTATGTACACTCTACACAAACTATACATAGAAGTGAAATCCACCCTAGGAATACCGACCTATTTACCAGAAAGAATCCAAAACAGTGAGGAATTGACCGAGAAGAAGCGATTTTTGTTGAACTGGTCATTAAGGCTTAATTAGTCCATAACTTCATTAATAATTGTAATTAAGCAAATTTGGGTAGAAGCTATATGCACCCCAAGCAGACCTACCTTCCTGCCAAAATGAATAAAAATTGGTGAAGAATTGAGAGAGAAGAAGCGACTTTTGTGAAATGTGGACAACGCCGGACGAACAACAGACAACACATGATGGCATAAACTCATCACTTGTCGGCTGGATGAGCTAATAATCAGACCATAAAAGGTAAATTAAATTTTTTAAAAATATATTTGTGTCCTCTCTCGCTCTCTCTGTAAGTCTGATCTGACGAGCTGCCTTCAGGTAATAATTAACACAACTGTACATGGTTCTTATCAGCCACTGTGCTAGTTCATGTTTCAAAACCTGGACTCATTGAACTACGTCCACATTTTCAACACATCCATGAACTGATAAGGAAATTCCCCCCCCCCCCCCCCCAAAAAAAAAAAAAATTCACTGAGGATATTATCTGATAGGACATTGTTTTTCTTGGAACAAAAGGTTACTTCTTGGAAATACAACACAACCATGGATCTCACCTCCCTGAAGAAGTGAAGAAGTGCTTATGATGATATTCAAGTTAAGGGCCAGATTAAGCAAATCAAGTGAAAACTGAAGAAGCTCAGCTCCGTGTGTAAGTCGTGTGTAAGTGAGAAGCCATGGATGAGGATGGCTGAGCCACCCTGAGGGCCAGACAAAGAAAAGAGCCACTCTGGTTAATGTGCCTCTCGAGTCAGGAGTAGAGCTCAGCGTGGGGGTCCGTGGAGCTAGCGAGCGATCGTGCCATCACACCGCACCGGCCCCCTATTGTCAACGTTGCAGGGTAGAGGAGGAGGAAAAGACGGCCTCCATTAGGACGGCTAGAAAAGAGCTTTCCTATGAGGCTCGGATGGCAGACCAGATGTGGTGATGAGTAAGATAGAGGATGGAGAAGAGTATGGAGGGCAGTTTCAGTGTATTCAGAAAGAAAGAGGAGGGGGACTCTTTTCTTTTCCCTGCACCACTTCCTTTTAAGAGGGCTTTTCCGAATGCTGTCTTCTGTCCTCCCATAGCAACCTGTGTGGCAGCCGTGCACTTTTTTCTTCTTCTTTCGCCTCCCTGGTAGGCCAACCTCCCCGTTCTGGCTAGTAGCTAAAGTTTCTGCTCCAGTAGGCATGGACAAGGCTACCATTAACTGCAGCCCTGTGTGAGGAGCACGTGGGACAAAAGGCACAACACGGCATCCCAGCCCTCAGACAAGGCTGGAAACAAATGTTACAGGGCCTCGGCAGAATAGAATCATCCGGCCGATGTCACTGAATACATTTACCTACCTCAGAGCGCTTTCAGGCGTCTGGCTTTGTTTTACGCTGAGAAGAATGGGAGGTGTGAATGACAACGGGGTGGGATCGAGGGCGATGAGAAACAACGCGCATCTCCACAGTGACCATCCGAAATGTTTCAGATGACAAAAAAACCATCCCTTCCGCTCGCACGACACAAGAGCTGCCGTTTCTCCAAAACAAGTCCTTTATCTTCAAGACGTTTTGCCTATTGTTTTGTCTCATCTTGCTGTTTTTACGTCCTCTCCTAACGTGAGCTTTACACTAATTACACGTTTTAAGAGCGAGTGTAAACTCTCCGTCTCAAACTCTCAAAGCTTCCGTGAAGAGTGAAGAGTTTGTACAAATCATTAAGATCCATGAAACCAGTTTTGTCAACAAACTGATCACAAGCTTCAGATGTGCTGTTGTTCTGTCAGTGTTTATACTCATACAGAATACCAGGCTCGTGAGAGGAAGACAAAACAAGGATATGAGCCTTAATGACAGAAGAAGGGTGTTATGTCTTGTGCAGATCTGACTGTTTGTTTAAAATTTAGACTTTTAAAGATTAAGTTAAAAGAATCACAGTAGATCGAGGAAATCAGCTGCTTAGATTCAGTGTGTAAGTATTAAGCTAGAAAAAAGATATACAGTACAATAAGATATGGGAAATATCTCAGAAAAGTGAATCGTCACAATTTATCACAGTATTGATGTTATATCGTTATATTGCCCAGCCCTAAGATCAATGGCAAACTGTTACTATTAGAGCTGGGACTTGAGCTCAGCCAAAAATTTGCCAGACACATGAAAAAAGCAACAGGGTAAAGGATTTTGTAAGGGATTAGCGTCAGGCTGCCAGGTCGCTCCGTTGTGTGTAGCTGTCGATGTTAAGTTTAAAAGTAACTCAGTAAATTACACAGGGAAATGAATACTTAAGTCTGAGTGAAAAATACTGTAGCGAGCGTGCAGCAAGAGTCTGGAGACAGAAATCTTAGTTTCTCGGTCGTTAGCCTGTGCTACTTGGTCTCGATAGATAATACTGGCTTGACCACTTTATTAGCATTCACTAACACTACTGATGAACGCTACACCAGCTGGAAGATGACTTCACTGCTGTGCTGACGGTGCCAACTCGCGGTTAAGCTCGCGTTGGCCTTCAAGAAGGCTGAGGGAGCTAAATTTTTGGTCCCTCCCACTCATCTCATCTCATCTCATCTCATTATCTCTAGCCGCTTTATCCTGTTCTACAGGGTCGCAGACAAGCTGGAGCCTATCCCAGCTGACTACGGGCGAAAGGCGGGGTACACCCTGGACAAGTCGCCAGGTCATCACAGGGCTGACACATAGACACAGACAACCATTCACATTCACGGTCAATTTAGAGTCACCAGTTAACCTAACCTGCATGTCTTTGGACTGTGGGGGAAACCGGAGCACCCGGAGGAAACCCACACGGACAGCATGCAAACTCCGCACAGAAAGGCCCTCGCCGGCCACGGGGCTCGAACCTGGACCTTCTTGCTGTGAGGCAGGCGACAGCACTAACCACTACACCACCGTGCCGCCCATCCCTCCCACTATAAATCAAAATCTGATTGGTTAAAGCTCACAGGCAACGGTTTAAATTGTATGCACATTTGAAACTTTATATGTTAAAAAACCGTCTGTAATTTTAAAATACCTGATACTCCCTATTAGTCAGACAGAACTGAAGAAGCCTTTCGGATGAGAGGTGAAACATTTTCAAGAATCTTCAAGCAAGTCCAGTAGCTCTTTTCTACCACCCTCTGTAATTTTCTTCTGGTCCCAAGAAGTATTGTTAATAAGTAATAATTCAAATAAGTTAGCGCAGATCGTGGCGAATTTCTGTCGGCTATTTCCGTGACCACTCGGCGTGTGACGTCATTTAAGCCAAACAAACCGCTTGAGTTGAGTCCACTTCCGTGTATTTTCATTGCCGTTCGGCTTGATTACAGACGTACGTTCGGGAATTTCCAAAAAAAAAAAAAAACATGCCTTATTGTTGTGCAATGAACTGTAACAACAGGACCAGTTCAGGAAGAAGTTTTTACCATTTTCCAAAAGAGGAGAAGAGGAGGAGAGAGTGGATTGTGCGTGTGAAGCGAGAGGGTTGGCAGCCGGGTAAATACGCCGCTCTGTGCTCCGATCACTTCGAGGAGGGTTCATTTTTGAAGAATCCCCATCTGTTGGTGAGTTTAGGTGTCAGTGTTGGACAAAGAAGGCTCAAACCTGATGCTGTTCCAACAAAATTCAAGCACAAAATCAAGCAGTCAAAGAAGAAACAGACCAGCAATGCTCAAGCAAAAAGAAGATTGGAAGTAAACATTTTTACCTTTGCTTGCAATTTTTCAAGTAAAGAATCCTGAGGGATCCTGTACAATCATTGTGTAAATGAGACAAAAGGAATATTTCCTTGTTTAGAGTAGGCTATAAATAGTATAATGCTTGTATTAATATTAGCAAAAAAATTATATTAGCAATATAAACGAATCCATGTTCTATTATAGGGATTATGTGTGTGATCAGAGTCAGCCAAGTCGCTGTCCGATTCTGAGGCCGCACGGTCAAACCAGTGAGCCACATTCACAGATTGCTTCACAATGGCCATAGGCTCATACATATATGGTTTCACCTCTCGATATTCAATTTGGAGACTTCCTGCTTCAAAATCGCCATCGCTTTCAGACATTTTACACAACCAAAATCTGTACACGTGTGCTCGGTTTGCAAGTAAACACAGAGCTGCTCCCATTCTGTTTGGCTTAAATTACGTCACAATGAGGGGCGGCACGGTGGTGTAGTGGTTAGCGCTGTTGCCTCACAGCAAGAAGGTCCGGGTTTGAGCCCCGTGGCCGGCGAGGGCCTTTCTGTGCGGAGTTTGCATGTTCTCCCCGTGTCCGCGTGGGTTTCCTCCGGGTGCTCCGGTTTCCCCCACAGTCCAAAGACATGCAGGTTAGGTTAACTGGTGACTCTAAATTGAGCGTAGGTGTGAATGTGAGTGTGAATGGTTGTCTGTGTCTATGTGTCAGCCCTGTGATGGCCTGGCGACTTGTCCAGGGTGTACCCCGCCTTTCACCCGTAGTCAGCTGGGATAGGCTCTAGCTTGCCTGCGACCCTGTAGAACAGGATAAAGCGGCTAGAGATAATGAGATGAGTATATTTTAAGCATTTTATTCAATTTTAGGGTGCAAATTAGACACAAGGAAGATTTAATTCGCTTTTTGGGTCATTCTTCTAGACAGTAAAGTTGATATTCTACATTTCACCTCTGACCATTGCCTATGACCTTTAATTCATCTGTCACTTCCTACATAAACATACACTGCCATGGCCTTCTGTCCTGAACAGTCCTAACTAATGAGTGAGCAGCTCTAAACTCTTCTCAGCCTAGAGACAACAAACCAGTGTTGTAGTCGAGTCACTAAACCTTGAGTCTGAGTCCAGTCTTGAGTCCCCAGTGGTCAAGTCCAAGTCACTGAAGAAAATTTCGAGTCGAGTCCGAGAACAAGACTCCAGCCACACTATTTGACGGTGTCTGTTGCTGCCTTTATGTGAAAGCGTCTCTGCTACTGTGTCGGACTAACGTTCCTGCTCGACTGCCCCATTTTAGTTAACAGGCTACAGATAAAAAGCTTGTTCATCGCTCAGCAAGCACCGCCCACTATCAACAGGGCAAATAACATGAGAGAGGGTTAACACTAGCTAATTCATCGCTCAGCAAGCAAGCTCCGCCCACTATCAACAGAGCAATGAACATAGTGTGTCACTTCCTTCTCTGGGTGGAGTCTTACGAAATGGCGATTGAAGTTCGAGGTTGTCCCCGTCGTCTCCTCGATAGTTCTTCTACACATGGAACACATAGCAGTGCATTTTTTCCCACTGCACGAGAAGTCTGTGTAAGCAAAGCAGACAATCCTAGGGGCGTCTCTCCAGGCATTTTAGCGCTGTTAACGTTATCCTGAACATGACGTATGAACAGGTGAATGTGCATTCTCTTGCACAGAATTAGTACAAAAATTAACATAGATAGAAATATAAATATCTTATGCCAAATTATTACGGCATGTTACAAAAAATAAAGAAAAAATCCGAGTCCTCGTCTCCAATTTGAGTCCGAGTCCAAGTCCGAGTCATCAGTGCTCAAGTCCAAGTCAAGTCATGAGTCTGACTCGAGTACTACAAGCCTGCTACAAACAAAAAAATGCAATCGGACAACTCGATTTTAATGTTTTCAGGACAGTAACCCTTTCATTTTTGAAGCAAATTTGATAGAAAATGAGGCCTAATTAGAATTAGAAGAGAATAATTATAATGAAATTATGAAAGAATGAAAGAGATTAAATATCTCATCTCATCTCATTATCTCTAGCCGCTTTATCCTTCTACAGGGTCGCAGGCAAGCTGGAGCCTATCCCAGCTGACTACGGGCGAAAGGCGGGGTACACCCTGGACAAGTCGCCAGGTCATCACAGGGCTGACACATAGACACAGACAACCATTCACACTCACATTCACACCTACGGTCAATTTAGAGTCACCAGTTAACCTAACCTGCATGTCTTTGGACTGTGGGGGAAACCGGAGCACCCGGAGGAAACCCACGTGGACACGGGGAGAACATGCAAACTCCACACAGAAAGGCCCTCGCCAGCCACAGGGCTCGAACCCAGGACCTTCTTGCTGTGAGGCGACAGCGCTAACCACTACACCACCGTGCCGCCAGAGATTAAATATAACATTTGAAATGCTGATAGGTTTGGGCTTCTATATAAAAGGCCTAGAAGGCCCTGACGGTCCCCTCTGCCTAAGATCATCTTATAGTCATGAACGTGTAATGAATTAAATAATGCAATATTTACATAATCTTTCTGATCATATGAAAGAGTTGTAATGAAAATATCAGTTTTATTTTTTACTACATGAGAAATTAACGATCATTACTTTAATCCCCTGGAAAGTCATTACTTTGTAGTTTCGACTGTGAGATTTTTTTTTTTTTTGGTTCCTGGTAATCTCTACAATCCACTGGCTTTGATTCAGTCATCTTTTCAGTGATAGTCTAATCCACTTGCTCTTTGAGGCTTTGTCGAAGTCACAGTCTGCAGTCGGACGCACAATGACAGCTTGCTGGTGTATGACATTAAAGGTTTTGTGAGCTGTGTCATACATGAATGGGTCACTATGTTGTGCTTTAGCCTGTGGAAGTGTGTGTTTTCAGCCTGGTTGTCATGGCGATCTTGTTTCCTCCTCCTTCTGCCATCACATGCATCCTTGCACCCAATTTGTTGGACATGAACAAGCCAACAAATTACAAATAAAGTCTTAAACACTAAAAGACAGCAGTGTGTTATTTTGCTTAATAAGGTCTGATCATGTTTCAAGAGCAACAATAATTACAGTGTAGTGTTAGATGTTATTAGTATTTTATATCAAAATAATAATAACGAGACCGTCAGTGATGGCGTAGCTCACTCCGGCCCCGTCTAGTCCAGAACGAACGATCTAAAGTGGGCCACCTTGCACAATAAATATTGCAAGCTATATACACTATATACAAGCTATATATAGAAGCGATATCCACCCTAGGAATACTGACCTATTTACCAGAAAGAATCCAAAACGGTGAGGAATTGACCGAGAAGAAGCGATTTTTGTTGAACTGCTGTTGAACATTAAGGCTTAATTAGTCCATAACTTCATTAATAATTGTAATGAAGCAAATCTGGGTAGAAGTTCTATGCACCCTAGGTACCCCTACCTTCCTGCCAGAAAGAATCAAAATCAGTGAAGAATTGAGGGAGAAGAAGCGATTTGTGTGGAAACTGCTCATTAGGGATTGATTAATTACTCCATATCTTCATTATTAATTGCAATTATGCAAATTTGGGTAGAAGCCATATGCACCCCAGGCAGACCTATCTTTCTGCCAAAAAGAATAAAAATCGGTAAAGAATTGAGAGAGAAGAAGCGATTTTCGTGAAATGTGGACGACGCCCATTGGACAACACACGATGGCATAAACTCATCACCTGTCAGCCGGATGAGCTAATAAATCTATTAATTATGTCATGTAATCATATGTCTGGAAACTACTTTGTTTGCTCCTTTTTAGTTAATAATAATAATAATAATAATAATAATAATAATAATAATTCAGTTTTATATAGTTGATGGACCTAAACCTTATGCTAGCTCTAGTGTTAGCAATCTGGCAATGTTGTAGAACTATTATGGATAAAAAGTTCTCAGAAGGTTAGAAAACATTTTGCTAATATCTATTTGTTAGCTGGGGAGCTGTTTAATCACAATCTTAAAATGTATAAATTTGGGGTAATGCAAAGTGACTATCTGTACCTGTATTCAGATTTAAACCCAAGTGGGCGTGGCTTTTACATTAATGGCATTAAACTAACATTCTTATCCAGAGCAACATACAATATACCCAGAGCAGCCTGAGGAGCAATTGGGGGTTAGGTGCCTTGCTCAAGGTCACTTCAGCCATTCCTGGTGGTCCAGGGAATCAAACCAGCAACCTTTTGGTCACAAAGCTGCTTCTCTAACCATTAAGCCATGACTTAAACCAATCATGCAGTTATTGTTTTTGTTTTTACAGACCCATGATATTCACTAGCCAAATTTAACCTATCATAACCCTGACCAGGCGGTTACTGAGGATCAGTAAAAGAATGAATGAACGCTCTAAATGTATCACGTTAATAAATGAATGCAGTCTTTCTTTGTCCGAAGAGCTTCGTATCTAACTAGCTTGCTGTTTGAAGGTAAAAACTTCACAAGACTTTTTTTGCTGCATCCTGCAGAATCCCAGTCGTGCTACAGACCTTTAATCTCAAACTGATAACCTACCAAAAAAACCACAACCAGTGCACCTCCTCTGTTTAGAACATATTATTTATGGATCATGTATTGATATTTGGTTACATCTAATCTGGCTAGATGCTGCATTGGATTTAAAAGAGAACTGAAGGCAAATTTTTTATGATCAAAATTCTATTTATCTCATTTTATTAAATATAGGAATGCATTTTTTGATCGCTATTCTGTCACTGCTACAGCAAGTTATGAGTGTTTGAAACTTCATCTCATCTCATTATCTGTAGCCGCTTTATCCTGTTCTACAGGGTCGCAGGCAAGCTGGAGCCTATCCCAGCTGACTACAGGCGAAAGGCGGGGTACACCCTGGACAAGTCGCCAGGTCATCACAGGGCTGACACAGACACAGACAACCATTCACACTCACACCTACGGTCAATTTAGAGTCACCAGTTAACCTAACCTGCATGTCTTTGGACTGTGGGAGTGTTTGAAATACGCTCTGTAATATATCAGTCCATATGTCAAAGCAATGGCTGTAAACGAGATTCGTTGAGACCTGTGCGAGACATCGTAGGACAGAAGTAAAACATACAGCAGAAATCAACGTGTCCAGCATCTGCCAACGTTCCCTGTGTCCGAAATTGCTCACTCGTTCACTACTCCCTATATAGGGAATTACTGTATAGAGGACTATATAGTGAGTTCATTGGTAAAATGTAAAAACGCTTTCGGACACTAGTCCGTCACGCTGGTATTTATGTCATTACTGTCGCACAATTAAAACGTGCCAGATCAGTCGGCTGGTGGGTTTTCCAAATAATAAATACATGCATGTGTTTTTGTGATAAATCCATATTATACTGAGCGCATTTCCCACATTAATCAATACAAAGTACCTGCAGCTTTCAGTTCTTTTAAATCAAGGCTGAACACTTTCTTCTTTGCCGCTGCCTTTTATTCAATCACATTTGAGACTTTTAATTTGATCTCTTTCAGTGTGACCGCAATGCATGATGGGATATACTGCTTTGGTTAGTGACCATCGTTGTACACTACTTTTCGTGATGCATTGTGGGATACTCTGAGTGCACTATATAGAGTGTAAATAATCCTCACTAAGGTTTCGGACAGCACTACAAAATGTCGTCCTCACTATGTACTGCCCTATATAGTGAGTAGGGAGCGATTTCGGACACAGGGGTTGTCAAAAGACACGCTTTTGAATGCTGATGTAATCAAGCAGGAATTTTTGTTTGTTTGATAGCAATCAGGAAAGTTTGAAAAAAGTAGGCAGTAATCATCATTTAAACTCGTTTTTGTACAATATTTCATTTGGAAAACAGTTTTCAAAATGGCGGCACTGACACCTGGCTGACACTTCACGTTTCAAAGTCTCGCACAAGTCTCGTGAAGATCGCGCGGATAAGCGACGCCTGCCGTGGACCAAACGCACTAAATTCAACACGGCTAAAAACCGAATAGGCCGATAAGGATAATATTTAATTGCAATTAGTTGTCAATGCGAGTCACAATATAAGGTTACTAAAACTGAAAATGTAATTGAATAACACGTTAATTAAGAAATAAAGCAAGTTTAAAAATGACTTCAGTTCCCCTTTAAAAGGACTAAAGTGTTGAGCTCTTCTCATACAAGCCACAATCAGATTAACGTTTCAGTCAAAAGATCAAACTGGTGTCAACAATATTAATGGGACGAGACATTTAACCTTCTAATAATTGGGCATAATTAACATGTTAAATGAGATGTCTGTTATGCTTCTGGCACCTGCGTTGTCAAGGCATGATGCCTAATTAGATTAGATTGTAGATTTTTCCAGTTTTCCCGACGCACATAAAAGTGCCGTTTGATGTATCGGAAAAGGACTGACTTGTCACCATGTCAACAGAAGGCAGACAGGCCCGGGCTTGGTGTACTGAGAAAAGGGACGGCGCCTCAAGCAGACGGCGTCCTGTCCTCCCTCAGAGGGCTTGTGTCACTTCTGACAAATTGGGCCCTTTAGCTAGAATACCTGAGTGGGTTCTGAATGTAGTCCCTAACTGACTTCATGCCCATAACTCCTCCCCCCACCTCCAACACCAACACCTTTTGTTTCTTTTTTTCATTTGTTTTCTTTGGACCTGCCTCTCTGCTCGTTTCTGTCTCTTTCTGACGACGCTCTGTCTCAAGTGGGATGGATGTATCCTGGGAACCTGGCAAGCGGCACTGCGGTGCTCCGGAGTCGGCTTGTGAATTAGCCTTTATTGGTCTGCAGCCTGACATCCAGACCAGCAGCGACTTGTCAAAGGAGACACAGCTGACAATGAGAGCAGTCTTAACAAGCCAAATAAATCAGGAAGGAAGATCTGCCAAGCAAGTGGAGTTAACTGCACCCTCACACTCACACAAAATCTTACTATACTCACAAGAACATTCCATGGCATAATTATTAATGAGCCTAATCTGTGCTTTGTTGCACCGAAATCTAACTTTACGCTCAAGTTGATGTAAAAAGGCAATTTTTTTCTCACAAGATCAAAATAGTCAGATATTCCTATTATCTTTTTCAGATTCACTTCTGTTAAAAATAGCCTCAATGAAGCTGTAGTTCATACCAGACACTGTTGTTGTGTGTGAGTGTGAAATCTGATCAATCCTGTAGGAGGAGTAGCGATTTTTCTGAAATTGCATATGACCCCCTGTGTACCACATCCATGGCAGGTGGTGCCACCTGGTGAACAATTCTTGTTGGAATATGTCTTTAGAGTCTTCTGGGTGAGTTTCAGTGAAAACATCCTAGCAGTTTACAAAGAGTAGTGTTTAATGTGACAAGTCACCCAAAATTGTCAGATGCCCATAAAATTTTAAATATGACAGGTGGTGCCACCATCTTGATAACTTTTATCCATACCAACCTGGGGAACATTCCATATGGGTTTGATCAAAATCTGATCACTCCTGTAGGAAGAGTAGTGATTTTCGTGAAATTGCACGTGACCCTTCTGTAGCCACATCCATTGTAGGTGGTGCCACCTGGTGAACAATTCTTGTTGGAATATGTCTTTAGAGTCTTCTGGGTGAGTTTCAGTGAAAACATCCTAGCAGTTTACAAAGAGTAGTGTTTAATGTGACAAGTCACCCAAAATTTTCAGACGCCCATAAAATTTTAAATATGACAGGTGGTGCCACCGTCTTGACAACTTTTATCCATACCAACCTGGGGAACATTCCATATGGGTTTGATCAAAATCTGATCACTCCTGTAGGAAGAGTAGTGATTTTCGTGAAATTGCACGTGACCCTTCTGTAGCCACATCCATTGTAGGTGGTGCCACCTGATGAACAATTCTTGTTGGAATATGTCTTTAGAGTCTTCTGGGTGAGTTTCAGTGAAAATGTCCGAGCAGTTTACGAAGAGTAGCGTTTAATGTGACAAGTCACCCAAAATTTTCAGACGCCCATAAAATTGTAAATATGACAGGTGGTGCTACTGTCTTGAAAACTTTTATGCACACCCACCTGGGGAACATTTTATGTGAATTTGATCGAAATTTAATCAATCCTGTAGGAAGAGTACCGATTTTTGTAAATTGTGGACAGACGATGATGGACGGACGACGCGTGATTAAATACTAGTTCTTGTCAGGGCATTTGAACATTTTGCTACAACAAATATTCAAAGATTATTAGATTATCCAAAAGCAGTTTTATCCAATCTACAAAGTTTTATTTGTTTGTTTTCACAGACTTCAGGTGTGAATAAATATTGCAAGCAGAACCGAAGACAGTCAATTAGACCAAGACTCAGCATGTCTGAGGCCTGTGGGACAAAAAGTGTAACACTTACACTCTAAATATAGAGGAAATTAATTCCCCCAACGCTCTCGCCAAAACCATGTGATGTTATGTTTGGCACCTCTACGCCAGCATGATGGTCATTATGACAACTGCCTACACACATCTAACATGAATTTATGTACAGGAAACTTCAAATCAGGATTGTTAGGAAAATGTCAGTTTACTGTAAACTGTAAGAAAATGTGCTTCTGTTTTTTTTTTTTAATGAATGGGGGAAATCCTGCCTGTTGGTTAATGATGGGGAATTTGCATCATCCACTAGTAGGCAGGCATGGGATTTTATATTATACTCTCCTACTTGGCTATAAAATCACATTTAAAAAATGTACGCTGTCACTGAAAACACTGGATTACAGTGTAACTGATTTGTAATGTTCATGGTTGGTGACTTAGCTAGCTTCCGAGCAACCAAGTTAAGTATGCAGAGTTAATTAATAGCCACAGCCAAAATGCTAAATCAAATAGCTAAATACACACCAGTAGAGGACCAATCTGGTCCAATGTTTTATGCTTACTTTTCATGAAGATTGTTACTTTAGGTTAATGTTTCTGAAAAAAATAATAATCTTCAAAGTACAGCTCATATGGTATACCACATTTCGATCAACATGGAAAAGGTTCGTGAACTGGTTCCATTCAGGATTCTTTGAACCTTGGTGCCAGCTCGTGAACTTACATTATGTGAAAGTATCAATCAACCCTCAACCCCAGCGCACCATCAGGGTAGAAGAGCACCAACTTGCTTAGACCACTGCCTTTAAGTATCTCAGTGGTTGGATTCAGAACAATGGAGAGTTGGAATGTGAAATCCAAGCACGGATTCAAAACACAGGAAATGCACAGAGAATAGTTGGGGGAGTGGTTTATGACCAAAGGATGCCCAAGAGACTGAAAAGCAGAGTGTACAAAACAGTACTGAGACCAATCCTACTCTATGGAGGAGAAGTATGGCCAGTGAAGAAGAACCAACTTGCCAGACTAGAGGTGACAGAGATGAGGTGCCTCAGAGCTATAAAGGGGGTTACTAGGAAAGATAAACTAAGAAATGAGACCATCAGACAAAGAACAAAAGTTAGAAAGTTGAGAGAGAAGATACAAGAGAGCGAACTTAGGTGGTATGGACACATAAAGAGGAAAGATCCATCAGAAATAATTAGATGGGTAGTGGAAAGAACAGAGATAGGGAAGAGACCCAGAGGATGCCCAAAGAAAAGATGGGGGATCTCATCAAAGAGGATGCTCAGCAGATTGACCTGACCTGGGCTAGTGATAGACAAAAATGGACAGTGGCTATACGGAAACCTGCCCCCCGAGGGGATTATATGAGGTGCCAGCTTGTGAACCAACCCATGTTTCCACCAGTTTTTGAGCGGAATCATTTTAATCAAGAATACGTCATCAATGGAGGGTGTTGCACAATGCACAATGGAAATAAACAGTAGCAGCAAGATGGCAGATCATACTAATTACAAGCTTTTGTTCTGTTATTTCAGATATTTGGTTTTATCCATAAAACAAGCATGGACCAACTACAAATGATAAGAAGATGTAGAAACTCTCCAAACTAATGACACGTCCACTGATGTCATCACAGTTAATGTTATATTACAGGCATTTAGCAGACACTCTTATCCAGAGTGACATACAACATACCCAGAGCAGCCTGGGGAGCACTTGGGGGTTAGATGCCTTGCTCAAGGGCACTTCAGCCATTCCTGACGGTACAGCGAATCAAACCAGTGACCTTTTGGTCCTAAAGTTGCTTCTCTAACTTTTAAGGCATGGCTTCCCACAGAAAAACTGGAAAAACCTTTAGCACTGGAAAAAACTTCCAGTTCCAGCTGGGAACCAACTTTTCAGGTTCCAAACCAATTTATTTTTGGGCGAAATGCTCTGAAAGGTTCAAAATTTGGTGCATGAACCAGAACAGAACTCATTCCCTCTTGGTAGAAAAGGGGTATTAGAAAGCTATCATCTTAGAAAAATGTTTCCTCAATAGTTCTTGGAATAGGTAAGAGTTTTTAGCCTTATAGAGGGGTTGTATTTGAATTCTAGGATTCTACATAGAACCACTTTAAGGGTTTCCTTGTGAAACAAATGGAATACCTGAATACCATCTAGGGTTCTAGGATACATCTTAGACTGATCAAGGTTCACTCTAGAACTCTAAATTGTCATCAGTTTGTCTCTTTGGATAAACCTTGAAAGGTTATATGTAAAACCTTACAACCAAAGATTTCTCAAAGACAGTTCCAAGTAGAGCCCATTTAGAAAGCTTCACTTTCTAAGATTCTTGGAATAGTTAAGAGTCCATAGCTTCTCTAGGGGTTCTATTTGGAGCACTCTCTGGTAGGGGTTGTAAGGTCCTACATAGAAGCTTTAATGGTTACCCTACAGAGACAATATGAAGATCCTTTAGGGCTCTAGATTTAATAATTGTTAAGAGTGTCAAGTTGTTCAAAATGCAAGAATAAAAAAAAACCTGCCAATCCTTTGTGTTGTACAATCTTAGAATAAAAGTTTAGATCCCTCTGGGTCACGATTAAAGTTTCGGTACAGAACACTACAACAAAGGGTTTCCCTTTAAGATATGACTCTTTAAAAATGGTTGACTTTCTATGTAATAAACCCTTGAGGAGCCCTTTTTTTCTAAGTATACCTGGAAGCGACAAAAGGATCGAAGGTTCTTGTACTTCTGTAAATGACAGAGCAGTGAAACCTAGACAACTTTCTTTCTCACATAAACTCATTACCCATGAATTCACTGCTCCACCCTTTACCACCTCCAACTTCCTGTCTTCCGTCCACACAGCATCCTGGACCAGAGCCACATGCGGTTCTTGACAACACCCCCACATTTTTCCTCCTGAAGCAGCAGCTGAGGAATTCAGGTTTGATGGTTTGTTTGCTTTCAAGTTCTTTTCCCAGCAGTTCATTAACACCAGAGAATAAGTGGAGCCTGAAAGGAGCCAGTATTCACCTTCATTCCTGTACAATGCTGCCACTGCACAGGAGGCCAGGGTTTCATTTCAGATGACTCATTCACTCATAAAGCATGGTAGCCAGCAGGGGATATGACGCCTCTTCTACAGGGCAGAAATGATGTCACGACTTGGTCACTGCACACAATTCATTTGGCTCCAAGCTTTGTTAATTCTTACTTTAGGCTGTGTCAGATTAACCAGACTTGCAAGTTGATTTTACCAGTCAGGACAGAATCGGTACGAAACTGTTGATACTCGTGATGTTGCTGGTTACATATTGTCTCCAATTCCAGTGTCTTACACTCTTCCAAGAATTGTTTAAATGAGCTTTGGTTTGTTATCTTTCAGATGTCAGCTGATTCAGGAAGTGGCTTTATGTTTACTGAAAGGTTCAACCCAATGACTCAAGGGTGGAGAAAAATACTAATCCACCTCCATTGAAAATGACAATGGAGCAACCCAATGTGTCCACGGCCTGAGTAGGATCCTCATCAGACTTAAAATGTACACACCTAAGCAACATTTCTTTGTTGTCTAGCTACAAAAAAAGTCATAGCTAAACTAATGTTAGGGTATATTTTACTAATAAAATTATGCTGTCATAGTTAGTTGCCGGAGTCCCTGCTTGTACTCAGTGCAATATGTATACTGTTCCTACTTATTCAGGTGACATTGGGCATACCTAACAACCTGTGTTTCCCCCCCCCCCCCCCAAATCTGTCCCTCTGAGTTACATGTCGGTCCTGGGATGGAGATGCTGACCTCTTCTGCTCCTTGGACCTGCCTGATCCATCTTGGTGCCCTGTGTCTGGTTGGAGTCTCATTGCATCATTCCTGTGGAGGGCGGCCCCATGTGGACAGTTGGGGGTCATGCCTGGAGGACGCTCTGGACTCTTGCAGTGGTGCTTGTGTGGCTGAAGACTGCAGTTGACTTGCTGACTTTGGGACTGTGGTTGTCATGACTGGTTTTGCACTCGAGTTTCCGTCGGTGGAGGGTTTATAGCATCAACGAAGCTGACTTAATGTTAGGACTGTTAATGTTATAGTCATGTTGTCTGTTGTTGCCCGGATGGGTTCCCTTTTGAGTCTGATTCCTCTCGAGGTTTCTTCCTCATGTCGTCTGAGGGAGTTTTTCCTTGCCACCATCGCCACAGGTGTGTTCATTGGGGATACAGTAGAGATAAAATTAGCTCATATTTTAAGTTGTTCAAATTCTGTAAAGCTGCTTTGCGACAATGTTTATTGTTAAAAGCACCATACAAATAAACTTGACTATATTTTATGAAGTGAACAATGAACAATGATGAAATGAATTTTCCTTGAGACATTGTAGTGGGCATGGTGTTATTGTTCAAAGTGCCAACCACTGGGAGATTTACCACGTTTCCCAACATATGACATTGGAAATCACACTGACAATATTATTCATAATAAAAGAATAAGAATAATGCCTTAATATGGTGGCCACCCCTTAGCTATAGTACATTCTCGATTCCAAAAAAGTTGGGACAAAGTACAAATTGTAAATAAAAATGGAATGCAATGATGTGAAAGTTTCAAAATTCCATATTTTATTCAGAATAGAACATAGATGACATATTGAATGTTTAAACTGAGAAAATGTATCATTTAAAGAGAAAAATTAGGTGATTTTAAATTTCATGACAACAACACATCTCAAAAAAGTTGGGACAAGGCCATGTTTACCACTGTGAGACATCCCCTTTTCTCTTTACAACAGTCTGTAAACGTCTGGGGACTGAGGAGACAAGTTGCTCAAGTTTAGGGATAGGAATGTTAATCCATTCTTGTCTAATGTAGGATTCTAGTTGCTCGACTGTCTTAGGTATTTTTTGTCGTATCTTCCGTTTTATGATGCGCCAAATGTTTTCTATGGGTGAAAGATCTGGACTGCAGACTGGCCAGTTCAGTACCCGGACCCTTCTTCTACGCAGCCATGATGCTGTAATTGATGCAGTATGTGGTTTGGCATTGTCATGTTGGAAAATGCAAGGCCTTCCCTGAAAGAGACGTCGTCTGGATGGGAGCATATGTTGCTCTAGAACCTGGATATACCTTTCAGCATTGATGGTGTCTTTCCAGATGTGTAAGCTGCCCATGCCACACGCACTAATGCAACCCCATACCATCAGAGATGCAGGCTTCTGAACTGAGTGCTGACAACAACTTGGGTCGTCCTTCTCCTCTTTAGTCCGAATGACACGGCATCCCTGATTTCCATAAAGAACTTCAAATTTTGATTTGTCTGACCACAGAACAGTTTTCCACTTTGCCACAGTCCATTTTAAATGAGCCTTGGATCAGAGAAGACGTCTGCGCTTCTGGATCATGTTTAGATACGGCTTCTTCTTTGAACTATAGAGTTTTAGCTGGCAACGGCGGATGGCACGGTGAATTGTGTTCACAGATAATGTTCTCTGGAAATATTCCTGAGCCCATTTTGTGATTTCCAATACAGAAGCATGCCTGTATGTGATGCAGTGTCATATAAGGGCCCGAAGATCACAGGCACCCAGTATGGTTTTCCGGCCTTGACCCTTACGCACAAAGATTCTTCCAGATTCTCTGAATCTTTTGATGATATTATGCACTGTAGATGATGATATGTTCAAACTCTTTGCAATTTTACACTGTCGAACTCCTTTCTGATATTGCTCCACTATTTGTCTGCGCAGAATTAGGGGGATTGGTGATCCTCTTCCCATCTTTACTTCTGAGAGCCGCTGCCATTCCAAGATGCTCTTTTTATACCCAGTCATGTTAATGACCTATTGCCAATTGACTTAATGAGTTGCAATTTGGTCCTCCAGCTGTTCCTTTTTTGTACCTTTAACTTTTCCAGCCTCTTATTGCCCCTGTCCCAACTTTTTTGAGATGTGTTGCTGTCATGAAATTTCAAATGAGCCAATATTTGGCATGAAATTTCAAAATGTCTCACTTTCGACATTTGATATGTTGTCTGTGTTCTATTGTGAATGAAATATCAGTTTTTGAGATTTGTAAATTATTGCATTCTGTTTTTATTTACAATTTGTACTTTGTCCCAACTTTTTTGGAATCGGGGTTGTACGTCCATCCTGTATCCTGTTGGTGAACACACAGATTTGCTTGTCTACTCAATATGAACTGCTTCAACTCAAACCCAGTAACTTTCAAATCTAGTCTGAGGTTCAGTAGCTGATCTATTATGGTCAAGGTCTCAGGATATCTGGAGCTTGTCCCATGAACGCTAGTCAAAAATGAAGGGGAAGCATCTGTCTATTGCAGGGTAGTTCCTGAAAGCATCCTGAACCAATCAGATTGCATCCTTCAAGAATCTGGAGCTGGAGAAAGCTTATAAAAGGTAGAAGCTTTGTGAATGACAGATGGCATGGAACTCCACAGAGCAAACAGGTTGTCTTGATCACACTCGGCAGTGAGATCCTTCACAGCTTTGCCACTTTTCTTCTCCACCACCTGCATCACATTAGCAGATCTTTGTCTTCACTCTGTGTGCTGAACAGAGGGCTGCCTTCCATCAGTGACCATATAGGTTCACTGATTTCCGTCTGTTCTACCAGCTGGAGAATGAAGACAGCAAGGTTGTGAATGGTGAGGGGGAAAAGTGTGCTAGATCTTCAAACCCCACTCTTGGGGGGGAAAGTCTTCATTAAGGTTTTTTTTTTAGGCTTTTCTGAAAGTGAAACACTGGTTTTAATGGGACAAACTGAAAAGTCCTGAAGAATCTAAATGGTTTTCTCAGGAGGGATAAAAAAAAAATTGCTCAAAAATGGATGATTGAGCAAGCTCAGTGCTATTGCAGAAGAAAACTTGCAAACTTCTTTAGGTAGCTCAGAGCCCTTAATTCTACAAAGAATGCTCGAGAAACTGTTTGTTTGTTTTTTGCCAAGAGTGTAGCTTTTAAGTCTTGAATTCTTGAGTTGCATCCCAAACTCATGTACTCCAGTGTGACTGAATAGTATTTCAGCACACCAGTGGTGTCAGTACTATCAAAACAATGGAGATAGACATGGAAAAGAATGCAGTACAGCCCATATGAAGATATCCTCTCCTATAAGTAGCTCCCTCCCAGTACCATTTTTCTGTTAGAGACAGCCAAATCTGAAAAGCTGTCAATCTTATGTATATTTAACAGCTTTAAGCTGTTCCAGGTGGCACGGTGGTGTAGTGATTAGCAAGAAGGTTCTGGGTTTGAGCCCAGTGACCGACTGGGGCCTTTCTGTGTGGAGTTTGCATGTTCTCTCCGTGTCTGCATAGGTTTCCTCTGGGTTCTCCGGTTTCCCCCACATTTCAAAGACTTGCAGGTTAGGCGAATAGGAAGCTCTAAAGTGAGTGTGAATTGTTGTTTTGTCTCTGTGTGTCAGCCCTGCGATGATCTGGTGACTTGTCCAGGGTGTACCCTGCCTCTCGCCCATAGTCAGCTGGGATAGGCTCCAGCTTGCCCACGACCCTCCACAGGATAAGTGGTTATGGATAATGGATGGATGGATGGATGGAAGTTGTTCCACTTAGAGGCACTTTCAGAAACTCAGAGCTCTTAACTCCTCAAAGAATCCAAGAGCAACCTTTTTTTTCCCAGTGTGTAGCTTTTGAGTCTAAAATACTTGGGTTGTGTCCCAAAACTGCAACTGGATACTACTGTTCCTCATTCAGTGATCTTCTGTAACCACTTTCAGGGTCACGGTGGCAATGAATCTGGAGCCCATGCCAGGAACATTGGGTGCAGGGCAGCAAGTATCCCCCTACCACCCACCACAAAAAATCCCTAAATATTACCTCCAGCAGCTTCCAGTAATAAATATACATAAATTGCACCAAATGGCAGGACTTTCTTCATCTCATTGTATTTTACATTACAGGCATTTAGCAGATGCTCTTATCCAGAGTGACGTGCAATGTACCAAAGCAGCCTGGGGAGCAGTTAGGGGTTAGGTGCTTTGCTCAAGGGTACTTCAGCCATTCCTGCTGTTCCAGGGAACAAAAAAATCACCCTTTTTTGGTCCCAAAGCTGCTTCTCGAACCATGAGGTCATGGCTTCCCCTTCCCTTTGGTTAGCTTTTGGTCGCAAAGCTGCTTCTTCTTATTTCTCATGGAGATGGTGACTTCATGTGGTTTCATCTCATCTCATCTCATCTCATCATCACTAGCCGATTTATCCTGCTCTACAGGGTCGCAGGCAAGCTGAAGCCTATCCCAGCTGACTACAGGCGAAAGGCAGGGTACACCCTGGACAAGTCACCAGGTCATCACAGGGCTGACACATAGACACAGACAACCATTCACATTCACACCTACGGTCAATTTAGAGTCACCAGTTAACCTAACCTGCATGTCTTTGGACTGTGGGGGGAACCGGAGCACCCGGAGGAAACCCACACGGACACGGGGAGAACATGCAAACTCCACACAGAAAGGCCCTCGCCGGCCACGGGGCTCGAACCCGGACCTTCTTGCTGTGAGGCGACAGTGCTAACCACTACAATGTGGTTTCATATTTCAGCAAAAAAGAAATCCCTCCAAGTAAGTTCTGAGATGCTTTTCTGCTCAACACAGTTGTAAAGAGTGGTTATCTGAGTTACAGTAACATCAGCGTGAACCAGTCCCCCTCCATTCTCCTCGGACCTCTCTCAGTAAAAAGACGTTTCCGCCTGAACTGATGGAACTGATTGTGGAAATCAGCCATTTCTGAAATGCTCAAAGACACTGCAGCAATTATTTGTATCAGAGATCACATTTTTTTCCCCGTAAGTGAACATTACCTGAAGCTTTGCATGCTCTGCATGATTTTATGCCTTGCTATGAGGTGATTGGCTGTTCGGATAATTGATTAAATGAGAAGGTGTTACTAAAAAAAATTGGACGGTGAATTTAATGCTGCAATGCCTTGACAAAGAGCTGTTCAAGGATGCACTGAGGAGTCGTGTTGTGTGTGGCAATGTCTAAATGCTTATTGGGTGCAGATGGCGGCTGGAGAGGTCTGAATGACTGCAGAAAAGATCTCCACAAACGGCATTGTGCTGCCGAAGTTCAGAGGGAAAATGGCCAGCACGGGCATCCTGCCAAATTAGGTTCTAACAGTGGGGTGTGCACATTCTCGCCTTTCATTCCACTGCCTTCTCGTCTTGACCGTTCGGCCCCATGGGGCCTTTTGTGACTGGTCAGAATCATGCACAATAAGAACAGACCAAGGTGCGCAGAAGAGCAGCGAGGGTGATGGAAGTAAGTGCTGCGGCTTCTCAGCGGGGCTGTTGACACGTAGCTGTGACCCTGGCCTGAGGCTCAGGAGGTCAGCGTTGCTCTGTTCAGACGAGAGAAAGGAAAGATCACCGCACACTCATTTGTGCACTGACCACCCAGGGAATGACGGGTCATTTGGGTTACAGATGTGCCATATTCATATTAATGCCATAGAGCTTTGAAAAGAACATGAGCTATGAAATAATCAAAAAGAGAGAGAGGCTTTGGTGAGGCACAAATGTGTTCAAAATATCATGATGATAATCTCATCCTGATCCTGGTTCTTCATTTGCATGGAAAGTTTAATGATATCAAATTCATACCGTTGAGCACGGCAGACATTTTTACACACTTCTGAGACATCATCCTGGGGAAAATATGACCATAATGGAATAATTTTACACATGAGGACATGAGGATTTTTAAATCTCATGACCTCTTTCAGCAAAACTTGGTAAGTCAGGAGAACTTTGTTGTGTTTTTGATTTTAAAAATACTTGTATTTAGATTATGGATATTGTATACCACAGTGCTGTGGAATTCTCTGTTCTGATTAGTCAGAAGGTGTTGATTAATTTTCTACATCAGCACCTCTCTCTCTCTGTTATCGTTGCTATAGAAACAGCTTGTTCACAGGGAATCGTATGATGGACTTCTTCTTCTTCTTCCTCTTCTTCTTGTGGCTGTTCCCGTAAGAGGTCACCACAGCAGATAATGCCCCTCCATCTCCCCCTGTTCTCCATATCTTCTTCTGTAGCACCAACCGTCCTCATGTTCTCCTTCACCACATCCATAAATCTCCTCTTTGGTGGATGGATGCTCCACACAAACTGGTGTAATTGTTAACACGGTGAAGATTTCATCTCATCTCATCTCATTATCTCTAGCCGCTTTATCCTGTTCTACAGGGTCGCAGGCAAGCTGGAGCCTATCCCAGCTGACTACGGGCGAAAGGCGGGGTACACCCTGGACAAGTCGCCAGGTCATCACAGGGCTGACACATAGACACAGACAACCATTCACACTCACATTCACACCTATGCTCAATTTAGAGTCACCAGTTAACCTAACCTGCATGTCTTTGGACTGTGGGGGAAACCGGAGCACCCGGAGGAAACCCACGCGGACACGGGGAGAACATGCAAACTCCACACAGAAAGGCCCTCGCCGGCCACGGGGTTCGAACCCGGACCTTCTTGCTGTGAGGCGACAGCGCTAACCACTACACCACCGTGCCGCCCCACGGTGAAGATTTCTGTAAGGAAATGCGTTTCTGGAACATCTCTGGAAGGTGTCTCCAGGGTCAGCGTTTTGTAACAGTCAGAGTTGAAGGTGTAACTTTAAGTTTTCTGACATCTTCAAGACAGAAGAGTTTATGCTCACTGGTTTCTCTGTAATGTGACAAATTGATGGGGTTTTTTTTGTCTTATTAACTTTACAAGAGAGGAAAAAGAGAGGCTGGTGAAGAAGTGAGTGTTTATAGCTGCTATAACATAAATGAGAACAAGAGCTGACTTGATCCCCCATGAGGTTCCACACCACTGGAGGCCACTTTGACAGTTCAAGATGTTGCGTCCAGTGTCTGTGTCTTTTCCCTGCTGATTAATCAAACCCATGTCTTTTCAGGACAAATTACCTTCCTGTTTATCGGAGCCCAGCGCTCTCATCTCCACAGCATGGAGCTGATAAGGTTCCTGACATGAGAAACCTGCCCTTCTCCATAATCAGCTCTGGTGTCCTGCTGAAGGAGGGCTGTGTGATAAGAGGACAGAGGGCAGCTGATTGCCTTTAGCCTCCCCATCAATCCTTCTCTCATTCATCCTCTCTGACACCATGTGTGACTGCTCTCAAACATTTGAGGAAGCCCTGCTGGTGATACAGGCCTTATCACGACCCATCCACACTGCCATACTCATCCATCCTTCAGGTGCTCAACAGCCTGGAAGAATGCCTCTTGTTTATTTCTCTCATTCACTGTTTGGTCTTGTCTTTCTTTCTTGCATACACCTCCACACACCGCCTCACACCTCGTACCACCTCCTCACATCTCCACACACCTCGTACCACCTCCTCACATCTCCACACACTGTCACACACCTCCCTCACACCTTGTACCACACAGTAGATTTATTTTCTGTATTGATGCTCCATCCATCCATACATCCATTATCTGTAACCGCTTATCCGGTGCAGGGTCGCAGGCGAGCTGGCGCCTATCCCAGCTGACTATGGGTGAGAGGCGGGGTACACCCTGGACAAGTCGCCAGATCATTGCAGGACAAACAACCATTCACACTCACATTCACACCTACGGTCAATTTAGAGCCACCAATTAGCCTAACCTGCATGTCTTTGGGGGAAACTAGAGAACCCGGAGAAAACCCATGCAGATACAAGGAGAACATGCAAACTCCACACAGAAAGGCCCCCGTCAGCCACTGGGCTCGAACCCAGAACCTTCTTGCTGTGAGGTGACAGCGCTAACCACTACACTACCGTGCCACTTCTGTATTGATGCTCGATTTATTTTAATGCTTGAATATTTGAAATAAAATAATTGTCTGACTTTTTAATTTTTAAACGTTCCTACAATATAAAAGAAAGAAAGAAAGAAAGAAAGAAAGAAAGAAAGAAAGAAAGAAAGAAAGAAAGAAAGAAAGAAAGAAAGAAAAAGAAAGAAAGAAAGAAAGAAAGAATGTTGGGGAAGAAAGTAAAGAAGAAAGAAAGAATTTTGAGGATGAAAGTAAGAAAGTAAGTTAAAAGTAAGCAAGTAAAGAAAGAAAAAATTTTGAGGACGCAAGTTAGAAAGTAAAAAAAGAATTGTTTTTTTTATTTTGAGGATGAAAGTAAGAAAGTAACTAAGAAAGAAAGATTAATTCATTCATTCATTATGAGGACAAAAGAAAGAAAGAAAGAAAGATTTTATTGGTAAGGTACTGTAACAGGAGTTGTGTGTATGAAGTCCACTAGAAAGTGTAGGGTCCCTAGAGAGGGAGCAGGCAGAAGTATAAAGTGGAGAGACCTCTCTGTGTGTGTGTGTGTGTGTGTGTGTGTGTGTGTGTGTGTGTGTGTGTGTGTGTGTCTTTCAGCTCCTGTGAGTTTTTGCTAAAACACTGGGCTCATTAACACACAGGAACACACTGATGGGCCTCAGATTAATGACCCGCTGTGAGTTTCACTCCATGAGGCTATTTATCAGATTGCACATGTAGGTCAGTTCAGCAGTGAACACACACTCACTCAAACACACACACACACACTCACGCACTCAGGTCCGCTGGAGCCCCGCCCTCCTCAACTACAGAGTTCGGTAGGATGTAAGTTCCACTCCAGGTTTGTGACCTGAAAAAACTCTTTACTCATGACTTCAGATCAGTCAGACTGAAAAACTCACACTGCTGAACACGATGATGGAGTTTAGAGCTCATTAGAGCTTTTAATAGGAAGGAAAGAAGGAAGGAAGTGAGAAGTTGAATAGTTTCCTTTACTATTAAAATCCGTCTTGGTTTTTTATAGGTTCTACACATTCATCTCATCTCATTATCTGTAGCCGCTTTATCCTGTTCTACAGGGTCGCAGGCAAGCTGGAGCCTATCCCAGCTGACTACGGGCGAAAGGCGGGGTACACCCTGGACAAGTCGCCAGGTCATCACAGGGCTGACACATAGACACAGACAACCATTCACACTCACATTCACACCTACGCTCAATTTAGAGTCACCAGTTAACCTAACCTGCATGTCTTTGGACTGTGGGGGAAACCGGAGCACCCGGAGGAAACCCACGTGGACACGGGGAGAACATGCAAACTCCGGGCTCGAACCCAGGACCTTCTTGCTATGAGGCGACAGCGCTAACCACTACACCACCGTGCCGCCGGTTCTACACATTATCAGAAATAAAATATGATTAAAAATGCTGTTTACGTGTGTGTGTGTGTGTGTTAAAGGTGAACATGTGATTAAAGTGTCAGCTTTGAAATTCTTTTCATCAGAATGCCTGGGTCCTCGGAGAAACGAGGCTAACAGCATTAGCAGCACTTGTTCACTCACTTGGCCTCGACATTTATTCGCTCTAATTGAGCACTGGGTCAACAACCTCTCTCTCTCTCTCTCTCTCTCTCTCAGGTGGATAAAACACACCTTCTGACTGCTGCAACACAACAACTGACCTGAACGACACTGTTTCAGAGTGTTGTAGAACGACACACAATTCAATTTAATTTATAAACAGATTTAAGCAATACACACTGCCGCAGAGCAGTTTCACAGAACTTTTACTGAACTTTCCAGAAAATAAGATGATTTCAGTCCATCAGGTTTCTCTGGGGTTCTGAGAACATTTTAACACGACACTGTTCAAAACACGTTCTGACAAAGTAGTTGATTATATCCATCCATCCATTATCTGCAGCCGCTTATCCTGTACAGGGTCGCGGGCGAGCTGGAGCCTATCCCAGCTGACTATGGATGAGAGGCGAGGTCAAGTCACCAGGTCATCACAGGGCTAACACACAGAGACAAACAACTATTCACACTCACGGTCAATTTGGAGCCACCAGTTATCCTAACCTGCATGCCTTTGGACTGTGGGGGGAAACTGGAGCACCCAGAGGAAACCCACGCAGACACAGGGAGAACATGCAACCTCCACACATGCTGGGCTCAAACCCAGAACCTTCTTGCTGTGAAAGAAAGAAAGAAAATTGGGGAAGAACATAAAGAAGAAAGAATATGAAGCACAAAAGTAAGAACGTTAATTAAAAGTAAGTAAAGAAAGAATGGACAAATGAATTTTGAGGATGAAAGTTAGAAAGAATTTATTTATAGGAAGAAAGTTCAGCCAGTGGGCTCGAACCCAGAACCGTTTTGCTGTGAGGCAACAGTCTAACCACTACACCACCATGCCACTAGCTTTTATATTTATTTTTATTTATTTTTTTCCTATCCGCATTCACTGGATATGAGCAATCTTTCACTCTGATTGGCTACTCTACTACTAGGCTATCAGCTCATATACCATGAGTAGAGAAAAATAAAATGGCAGAGCATGTTGATGAACCAACCGAGGACGAAATAAAAAATCTACTTGAAAACAAAACCCCAAAAATTGTGATCAAGTCTTTAACCTTCATCCTACCAAGTGGGGTCCATCTGGACCCCGCACCTATATGTTTGTTTGCCATTTTAAAAATATGTGACATACTGCCTCACCGTTTTATGAATTTGTCGGAATTTATGTCTTAATTAAAACACTAAAGCACCAGAAGATCAGCTTTTTGCATTGTGAAGGTATAATTAATTTGTTACTGGGGTCCAACCAGTAACAAATTAGTTGTTGACCCAGTTGTTGGGTCAATTAGAGTGAATAAATGTTTATAATTGAATAGCACACTGAAAGTTAACTTCTTTTATTTCTTTTATGTTCCATAATGAAACTACCAAGGCATTCCTTCTTGGGGTCCGTGTGGACCCCACTGCTGCAATAAGCACAGGCTGCAAAACAAAAGCCCTAAATTATTTTACAATTACTTTTTTGTTTTAAATTCTGTAAGAAAAGACCTAAGTTGTAATCCAGAATGTTTTACAGCTGCATGAGCTGCAAAAATCATGTATATAATGCCAATTGTTTTTGTGGCGCTATAATTTGCTACATGTATGCTGGTTATTGCAATATTATTGCAATGTTATTGCATTTATAATACATCATTGATATTCAGCCATAGTGGATTTTGTTCTTCAATAAAGTTATGTCTGTTTGCTGCATTGAATTGGTTCTTACTGCATTGATTTCAAGGTATTCCCTCCTGGGGTCCATACGGACCCCGCCTGGTAGTTTGTGTATGTAAAATTGGCTGGTAGGATGAAGGTTAAGTGTGTTCTTTATGCCTTGGGCCCTTTAGTGTATTGCTGTTATTAATACAAGATGTTCTGAACAAAACTTATCTGGTGATTTTGTCTTTATAAGCTTTAATTTTAAAGAAAAGTATTGGGGTCCAAACGGACCCCACATGGTAAGATTAAGGTGTAAAATAGCATGGTAGGATGAGGGTTAAAAGAAACAGAAATAGCTAAAAGAATATACATATGTGTTTCCCCCAGTGTCTCCTGTTCCACACTCCAGCCCAGTCGGTGGCAGGACTGCACCTTTAAGTTGGTTTGCCAACCACCAAACAAAAAAAACCCTAAAGAAGAATAAGAAGAAAACCCAACAAAATATGGAATAAAAGTATTTGATGGTAAGAACGTATCATTTTTTTATTTTTCAAGAATTATTATCACATTTTTCACAAATTGCTCCTGTCATTTCGTCGGTTTGTTTACATTCTAAGCGGAAATGATTGTCAGATGTTTTGTATAAAAGTTTTTATTTATCAAATTTGCAAAAAATAAAAATGCTCCGTTTCTCAAAATCCAGTGAATGTGGAGAGAATAAAACAGTTATCCCACTCAATCTTGTCGTACATGGATTATAGACAACTCATACCCCTTTTCCACCAAATCAGTTCCAGGGCTGGTTCGGGGCCGGTGCTGGTTCACAACTCGTTCAACTTGCGAGCCAGCTGAGAACCAGTTTGCTTTTCCATAGCTCGCGGTGCTAAGGGGAGCCACGTCATTACATCGCTGTATACGTCAGTTATGTTGTTGTATACGTCATTACGTCGCTACATTTGCATAAACCTTGGTGCGAATATCAAAGCAAAAACAATGCAGAAGAAGCAGCAGCAACAACAACAACAATAATAATAATGGATGACTTCGCGTTTGTACAGCTGCTGCTTCTCGTCGCTTAAAAATGGCGATCTTTCGCGGTCTTGTTATTGTTGTTGGTCTTAACAACTCCGCCCCCCCGCTGACATAAGCGGTTCTTTCCTCTGGCCCAGCAGAGAGTTGGTGCTAGCCTGGAACCGGTTTTTCTGGCCCCAGAGCCAGTTCTTTGTCAGTGGAAACAGAAAACCCGGTTCCAAACTAAGCACCGAACCAGCCCTGGAACTGCTTTGGTGGAAAAGGGGCATCAGTGCTACGCGGCTCGTCGGCTATCAGCTCATGTACGACTTGATTTCGTGGAATAACTGTTATGTTTAGAAATATGAAAACGAGCAATGCATTTTTACACTGTTGTAACTCTTTATGCAAGAAAAAAAAAAAGAGTTGATGATTCTTGGAATGTTCAGTGTGTTTAGCATGTTGAGTGTGGTTAGTCTGATCAGTGTGTTTAGCATTGTCAGTATGTTTAGTGTGGTTAGCATGATCAGTGTGTTTAACGTGCTCAGTGTGTTTAGTGTGGTTAGCATGATCAGTGTGTTTACGTGCTCAGTGTGTTTAGTGTGGTTAGCGTGATCAGTGTGTTTAGTGTGGTTAGCGTGATCAGTGTGTTTAGCATTGTCAGTATGTTTAGTGTGGTTAGCATGATCAGTGTGTTTAGCATTGTCAGTATGTTTAGTGTGGTTAGCGTGATCAGTGTGTTTAACGTGCTCAGTGTGTTTAGTGTGGTTAGCAATTATCAGTGTGTTTAACGTGCTCAGTGTGGTTAGCGTGATCAGTGTATTTAACGTGCTCAGTGTGTTTAGTGTGGTTAGCGTGATCAGTGTGTTTAACGTGCTCAGTGTGTTTAGCGTGCTCAGTGTGTTTAGCGTGGTTAGCGTGATCAGTGTGTTTAGTGTGGTTAGCGTGATCAGTGTGTTTAGCATTGTCAGTATGTTTAGTGTGGTTAGCGTGATCAGTGTATTTAACGTGCTCAGTGTGTTTAGCGTGGTTAGCGTGATCAGTGTGTTTAGTGTGGTTAGCGTGATCAGTGTGTTTAGCATTGTCAGTATGTTTAGTGTGGTTAGCGTGATCAGTGTATTTAACGTGCTCAGTGTGTTTAGTGTGGTTAGCATGATCAGTGTGTTTAACATGCTCAGTGTGTTTAGTGTGGTTAGCGTGATCAGTGTGTGGAGTTTCCCACTCTGCCTCTGGAAGTCTAATTCCTAAACCCTGATGTAATGGATAACATTTTGAAGCTGTGGTCAGTCTGACCTTCACACTTCTCCTCCATTCAGAGTGTGTTCTGTTCTGTGTCTGAATCCTGGACAAAGCACATAGAACTCAGACTTCTGAGCTGATTAGAGCTCCCTGTACCACCCCGCTCTAATACCCCTCACCGCCCACTCACCCACCACACCCTGGGCTTCTCAGGGGCCAAGGTCACTGTCCGGCGTGACCCCGGCCAACTCCAGCCATGTTTGGACATGTCCAAGCACAAAGCAGCACCAGCACTAATCCCTGAGATTAGCATACGGGGCAGGAGAGAGGAGGGCAGAGGGCTCTGGACCACTGTGTCCAGCGTTGGCATGGAGATGGGACACATTGTCCGAGCAGGGACACACCGTGTAGCTGTTACTCCAGTTAATCTGGACTCAGTCTTCATCCTCACAGCTACAGGATACGCTTTCATCTTTCATAGAGCAGAACGTGTTTAACATCTCTCTCTCACACACACACACACACACACACACACACACACACACACTGCTCAGAAGGTGATTAGTTTTCTGTAACAGTAGTTCTGACCGTAGTTCCAGCTGTAACTCATATCACAGCTTTATGTTAATGCACTCGTTCTGATACGTTATCATTTCTATAGTAACCGCTCAAACACAGGGACGTGTCACAGATTAAAGAGTCTCGTCAGTTAACAAAGAAAAAAAGCGTGGATCTGGTGACATTTTCTGTAAGATGTTTATTCCATGTTTATGGACGGAGGCTCCAGGAACGACAGGAACTCAACAGGAACACTGATATTCCACAGCACTCAGCACAACATTCACTGGGTAAAAACTACAAAGACTAAAGAAGGAGGGAAGGAAGGAAGGGGAAATGCAGGAGAAAGAAAGAAAAATGTTGCAGAAAGAAAGAAAAAGAAAGAAAATACTGCAGAAAGAAAGAAAAGATAATGCTGCAGAAAGAAAGAAAGAAAGAAAGAAAGAAAGAAAGAAAGAAAGAAAATACTGCAGAAAGAAAGAAAAGATAATGCTGCAGAAAGAAAGAAAGAAAGAAAGAAAGAAAGAAAGAAAGAAAGAAAGAAAGAAAGAAAGAAAAAGAAAGATGTTGAAGGAAATAAAGAAAAAAATGTTGCAGAACAAAAGAAAAATAAATTAGAAAGACAGAAAGACAAAGAAAGAAAGAAAGAAAGAAAGAAAGAAAGAAAGAAAGAAAGAAAGAAAGAAAGAAAGAAAGAAAGAAAGAGAGAAAATGCTGAAGAAAGTAAGAAAGACAACAAATATTTAAGGAAAGAGAAAGAAAGAAAGAAAGAAAGAAAGAAAGAAAGAAAGAAAGAAAGAAAGAAAGAAAAGATAATGCTGCAAAAAGAAAGAAAGAAAGAAAGAAAGAAAGAAAGAAAGAAAGAAAGAAAGAAAGAAAGAAAGAAAGAAAGAAAGAAAGAAAAGATAATGCTGCAAAAAGAAAGAAAGAAAGAAAGAAAGAAAGAAAGAAAGAAAGAAAGAAAGAAAGAATGTTGAAGGAAATAAAGAAAAAATGTTGCAGAACAAAAGAAAAAGAAAAAGAAAGAAAGAAAGAAAGAAAGAAAGAAAGAAAGAAAGAAAGAAAGAAAGAAAGAAAGAAAGAAAATACTGCAGAAAGAAAGAAAAGATAATGCTGCAGAAAGAAAGAAAGAAAGAAAGAAAGAAAGAAAGAAAGAAAGAAAGAAAGAAAGAAAGAAAGATGTTGAAGGAAATAAAGAAAAAATGTTGCAGAACAAAAGAAAAATAAATTAGAAAGAAAGAAAGAAAGAAAGAAAGAAAGAAAGAAAGAAAGAAAGAAAGAAAGAAAGAAAATACTGCAGAAAGAAAGAAAAGATAATGCTGCAGAAAGAAAGAAAGAAAGAAAGAAAGAAAGAAAGAAAGAAAGAAAGAAAGAAAGAAAGAAAGAAAAAGAAAGATGTTGAAGGAAATAAAGAAAAAAATGTTGCAGAACAAAAGAAAAATAAATTAGAAAGACAGAAAGACAAAGAAAGAAAGAAAGAAAGGAAGAAAGAAAGAAAGAAAGAAAGAAAGAAAGAAAGAAAGAAAGAAAGAAAGAAAGAAAGAGAGAAAATGCTGAAGAAAGAAAGAAAGAAAGAAAGACAGAAAGAAAGAAAGAAAGAAAGAAAGAAAGAAAGAAAGAAAGAAAGAAAGAAAGAAAGAAAGAAAAAGATAATGCTGCAGAAAGAAAGAAAGAAAGAAAGAAAGAAAGAAAGAAAGAAAAAGATAATGCTGCAGAAAGAAAGAAAGAAAGAAAGAAAGAAAGAAAGAAAGAAAGAAAGAAAGAAAGAAAGAAAGAAAGAACTGCAGAAAGAAAGAACTGCAGAAAGAAAGAAAGATGTTGAAGGAAATAAAGAAAAAATGTTGCAGAACAAAAGATAAATAAATTTGAAAGAAAGAAAGAAAGCAAGAAAGAAAGAAAGAAAGAAAGAAGAAAGAAAGAAAGAAAGAAAGAAAGAAAGAAAGAAAGAAAGAAAGAAAGAAAGAACTGCAGAAAGAAAGAACTGCAGAAAGAAAGAAAAGATAATGCTGCAGAAAGAAAGAAAGAAAGAAAGAAAGAAAGAAAGAAAGAAAGAAAGAAAGAAAGAAAGAAAGAAAGAAAGAAAGAAAGATAATGCTGCAGAAAGAAAGAAAGAAAGAAAGAAAGAAAGAAAGAAAGAAAGAAAGAAAGAAAGAAAGAAAGAAAAAGATAATGCTGCAGAAAGAAAGAAAGAAAGAAAGAAAGAAAGAAAGAAAGAAAGAAAGAAAGAAAGAAAGAAAGAAAGAAAGAAAATGCTGCAGAAAGAAAGAAAGAAAGAAAGAAAGAAAGAAAGAAAGAAAGAAAGAAAGAAAGAAAGAAAGAAAGAAAATGCTGCAGAAAGAAAGAAAGAAAGAAAGAAAGAAAGAAAGAAAGAAAGAAAGAAAGAAAGAAAGAAAGAAAGAAAGATGTTGAAGGAAATAAAGAAAAAATGTTGCAGAACAAAAGAAAAATTAATTAGAAAGAAAGAAAGAAAGAAAGAAAGAAAGAAAGAAAGAAAGAAAGAAAGAAAGAAAGAAAATGCTGAAGAAAGTAAGAAAGACAACAAATATTTAAAGAAAGAAAGAAAGAAAGAAAGAAAGAAAGAAAGAAAGAAAGAAAGAAAGAAAAGATAATGCTGCAGAAAGAAAGAAAGAAAGAAAAAGATGTTGAAGGAAATAAAGAAAATGTTGCAGAACAAAAGAAAAAGAAAAAGAAAGAAAGAAAGAAAGAAAGAAAGAAAGAAAGAAAGAAAGAAAGAAAGAAAGAAAGAAAGAACTGCAGAAAGAAAGAACTGCAGAAAGAAAGAACTGCAGAAAGAAAGAAAGAAAGAAAGATGTTGAAGGAAATAAAGAAAAAATGTTGCAGAACAAAAGAAATAAATTTGAAAGAAAGAAAGAAAGCAAGAAAGAAAGAAAGAAAGAAAGAAAGAAAGAAAGAAAGAACTGCAGAAAGAAAGAACTGCAGAAAGAAAGAAAAGATAATGCTGCAGAAAGAAAGAAAGAAAGAAAGAAAGAAAGAAAGAAAGAAAGAAAGAAAGATAATGCTGCAGAAAGAAAGAAAGAAAGAAAGAAAGAAAGAAAGAAAGAAAGAAAGAAAGAAAGAAAGAAAGATAATGCTGCAGAAAGAAAGAAAGAAAGAAAGAAAGAAAGAAAGAAAGAAAGAAAGAAAGAAAGAAAGAAAGAAAGAAAGAACTGCAGAAAGAAAGAACTGCAGAAAGAAAGAAAAGATAATGCTGCAGAAAGAAAGAAAGAAAGAAAGAAAGAAAGAAAGAAAATACTGCAAAAAGAAAGAAAAGATAATGCTGCAGAAAGAAAGAAAGAAAGAAAGAAAGAAAGAAAGAAAGAAAGAAAGAAAGAAAGAAAGAAAGAAAGAAAGAAAATGCTGCAGAAAGAAAGAAAGAAAGAAAGAAAGAAAGAAAGAAAGAAAGAAAGAAAGAAAGAAAGAAAGAAAGAAAGAAAAAGAAAGAAAAGATAATGCTGCAGAAAGAAAGAAAGAAAGAAAGAAAGAAAGAAAGAAAGAACTGCAGAAAGAAAGAAAAGATAATGCTGCAGAAAGAAAGAAAGAAAGAAAGAAAGAAAGAAAGAAAGAAAGAAAGAAAGAAAGAAAGAAAGAAAGAAAATGCTGCAGAAAGAAAGAAAGAAAGAAAGAAAGAAAGAAAGAAAGAAAGAAAGAAAGAAAGAAAAGATAATGCTGCAGAAAGAAAGAAAGAAAGAAAGAAAGAAAGAAAGAAAGAAAGAAAGAAAGAAAGAACTGCAGAAAGAAAGAAAGAAAGAAAGAAAGAAAGAAAGAAAGAAAGAAAGAAAGAAAAGATAATGCTGCAGAAAGAAAGAAAGAAAGAAAGAAAGAAAGAAAGAAAGAAAGAAAGAAAGAAAGAAAGAAAGAAAGAAAGAACTGCAGAAAGAACTGCAGAAAGAAAGAAAAGATAATGCTGCAGAAAGAAAGAAAGAAAGAAAGAAAGAAAGAAAGAAAGAAAGAAAGAAAGAAAGAAAGAAAGAAAGAAAGAAAGAAAGAAAGAAGTTGAAGGAAATAAAGAAAAAATGTTGCAGAACAAAAGAAAAATAAATTAGAAAGAAAGAAAGAAAGAAAGAGAGAAAGAGAGAAAGAGAGAAAGAGAGAAAATGCTGAAGAAAGTAAGAAAGAAAGAAAGAAAATGCTGCAGAAAGAAAGAAAGAAAGAAAGAAAGAAAGAAAGAAAGAAAGAAAGAAAGAAAGAAAGAAAATGCTGCAGAAAGAAAGAAAGAAAGAAAGAAAGAAAGAAAGAAAGAAAGAAAGAAAGAAAGAAAGAAAGAAAGAAAGAAAGAAAGAAAATGCTGAAGAAAGTAAGAAAGACAACAAATATTTAAGGAAAGAAAGAAAGAAAGAAAGAAAGAAAAAAGAAAGAAAGAAAGAAAGAAAGAAAGAAAGAAAGAAAGAAAGAAAGAAAGAAAGAAAGAAAAGATAATGCTGCAAAAAGAAAGAAAGAAAGAAAGAAAGAAAGAAAGAAAGAAAGAAAGATGTTGAAGGAAATAAAGAAAAAATGTTGCAGAACAAAAGAAAAAGAAAAAGAAAGAAAGAAAGAAAGAAAGAAAGAAAGAAAGAAAGAAAGAAAGAAAGAAAGAAAATACTGCAGAAAGAAAGAAAAGATAATGCTGCAGAAAGAAAGAAAGAAAGAAAGAAAGAAAGAAAGAAAGAAAGAAAGATGTTGAAGGAAATAAAGAAAAAATGTTGCAGAACAAAAGAAAAATAAATTAGAAAGAAAGAAAGAAAGAAAGAAAGAAAGAAAGAAAGAAAGAAAGAAAGAAAGAAAGAGAGAAAATGCTGAAGAAAGAAAGAAAGAAAGAAAGAAAGAAAGAAAGAAAGAAAGAAAGAAAGAAAGAAAGAAAGAAAGAAAGAAAAAGATAATGCTGCAGAAAGAAAGAAAGAAAGAAAGAAAGAAAGAAAGAAAGAAAGAAAGAAAGAAAAAGATAATGCTGCAGAAAGAAAGAAAGAAAGAAAGAAAGAAAGAAAGAAAGAAAGAAAGAAAGAAAGAAAGAAAGAAAGAAAATGCTGCAGAAAGAAAGAAAGAAAGAAAGAAAGAAAGAAAGAAAGAAAGAAAGAAAGAAAGAAAGAAAGAAAATGCTGCAGAAAGAAAGAAAGAAAGAAAGATGTTGAAGGAAATAAAGAAAAAATGTTGCAGAACAAAAGAAAAATTAATTAGAAAGAAAGAAAGAAAGAAAGAAAGAAAGAAAGAAAGAAAGAAAGAAAATGCTGAAGAAAGTAAGAAAGACAACAAATATTTAAAGAAAGAAAGAAAGAAAGAAAGAAAGAAAGAAAGAAAGAAAGAAAAGATAATGCTGCAGAAAGAAAGAAAAAGAAAGAAAGAAAGAAAGAAAGAAAGAAAGAAAGAAAGAAAGAAAGAAAGAAAGAAAGAAAAAGATGTTGCAGGAAATAAAGAAAAAATGTTGCAGAACAAAAGAAAAAGAGAAAGACAGAAAGAAAGAAAGAAAGAAAGAAAGAAAGAAAGAAAGAAAGAAAGAAAGAAAGAAAGAAAGAAAGAACTGCAGAAAGAAAGAACTGCAGAAAGAAAGAAAGAAAGATGTTGAAGGAAATAAAGAAAAAATGTTGCAGAACAAAAGACAAATTAATTTGAAAGAAAGAAAGAAAGAAAGAAAGAAAGAAAGAAAGAAAGAAAGAAAGAAAGAAAGAAAATACTGCAGAAAGAAAGAAAAGATAATGCTGCAGAAAGAAAGAAAGAAAGAAAGAAAGAAAGAAAGAAAGAAAGAAAGATGTTGAAGGAAATAAAGAAAAAATGTTGCAGAACAAAAGAAAAATAAATTAGAAAGAAAGAAAGAAAGAAAGAAAGAAAGAAAGAAAGAAAGAAAGAAAGAAAGAGAGAAAATGCTGAAGAAAGAAAGAAAGAAAGAAAGAAAGAAAGAAAGAAAGAAAGAAAGAAAGAAAGAAAGAAAATGCTGAAGAAAGTAAGAAAGACAACAAATATTTAAGGAAAGAAAGAAAGAAAGAAAGAAAGAAAGAAAGAAAGAAAGAAAAAGAAAGAAAGAAAGAAAGAAAGAAAGAAAGAAAGAAAGAAAGAAAAAAGAAAGAAAGAAAGAAAGAAAAGATAATGCTGCAAAAAGAAAGAAAGAAAGAAAGAAAGAAAGATGTTGAAGGAAATAAAGAAAAAATGTTGCAGAACAAAAGAAAAATAAATTAGAAAGAAAGAAAGAAAGAAAGAGAGAAAGAGAGAAAGAGAGAAAGAGAGAAAATGCTGAAGAAAGTAAGAAAGAAAGAAAGAAAATGCTGCAGAAAGAAAGAAAGAAAGAAAGAAAGAAAGAAAGAAAGAAAGAAAGAAAGAAAGAAAGAAAGAAAGAAAATGCTGCAGAAAGAAAGAAAGAAAGAAAGAAAGAAAGAAAGAAAGAAAGAAAGAAAGAAAGAAAGAAAGAAAGAAAGAAAATGCTGAAGAAAGTAAGAAAGACAACAAATATTTAAGGAAAGAAAGAAAGAAAGAAAGAAAGAAAGAAAGAAAGAAAGAAAGAAAGAAAGAAAGAAAGAAAAAAGAAAGAAAGAAAGAAAGAAAGAAAGAAAGAAAAAAGAAAGAAAGAAAGAAAGAAAGAAAGAAAGAAAGAAAGAAAGAAAGAAAGAAAGAAAGAAAAGATAATGCTGCAAAAAGAAAGAAAGAAAGAAAGAAAGAAAGAAAGAAAGAAAGAAAGAAAGAAAGATGTTGAAGGAAATAAAGAAAAAATGTTGCAGAACAAAAGAAAAAGAAAAAGAAAGAAAGAAAGAAAGAAAGAAAGAAAGAAAGAAAGAAAGAAAGAAAGAAAGAAAGAAAATACTGCAGAAAGAAAGAAAAGATAATGCTGCAGAAAGAAAGAAAGAAAGAAAGAAAGAAAGAAAGAAAGAAAGAAAGAAAGAAAGAAAGAAAGAAAGAAAGATGTTGAAGGAAATAAAGAAAAAATGTTGCAGAACAAAAGAAAAATAAATTAGAAAGAAAGAAAGAAAGAAAGAAAGAAAGAAAGAAAGAAAGAAAGAAAGAAAGAAAGAGAGAAAATGCTGAAGAAAGAAAGAAAGAAAGAAAGAAAGAAAGAAAGAAAGAAAGAAAGAAAGAAAGAAAGAAAAAGATAATGCTGCAGAAAGAAAGAAAGAAAGAAAGAAAGAAAGAAAGAAAAAGATAATGCTGCAGAAAGAAAGAAAGAAAGAAAGAAAGAAAGAAAGAAAGAAAGAAAGAAAGAAAGAAAGAAAGAAAGAAAATGCTGCAGAAAGAAAGAAAGAAAGAAAGATGTTGAAGGAAATAAAGAAAAAATGTTGCAGAACAAAAGAAAAATTAATTAGAAAGAAAGAAAGAAAGAAAGAAAGAAAGAAAGAAAGAAAGAAAGAAAGAAAGAAAGAAAATGCTGAAGAAAGTAAGAAAGACAACAAATATTTAAAGAAAGAAAGAAAGAAAGAAAGAAAGAAAGAAAGAAAGAAAGAAAGAAAGAAAGAAAGAAAGAAAAGATAATGCTGCAGAAAGAAAGAAAGAAAGAAAGAAAGAAAGAAAGAGATGTTGAAGGAAATAAAGAAAAAATGTTGCAGAACAAAAGAAAAAGAGAAAGACAGAAAGACAGAAAGAAAGAAAGAAAGAAAGAAAGAAAGAAAGAAAGAAAGAAAGAACTGCAGAAAGAAAGAACTGCAGAAAGAAAGAAAGAAAGATGTTGAAGGAAATAAAGAAAAAATGTTGCAGAACAAAAGACAAATTAATTTGAAAGAAAGAAAGAAAGAAAGAAAGAAAGAAAGAAAGAAAGAAAGAAAGAAAGACAATACTGCAGAAAGAAAGAAAAGATAATGCTGCAGAAAGAAAGAAAGAAAGAAAGAAAGAAAGAAAGAAAGAAAGAAAGAAAGAAAGATGTTGAAGGAAATAAAGAAAAAATGTTGCAGAACAAAAGAAAAATAAATTAGAAAGAAAGAAAGAAAGAAAGAAAGAAAGAAAGAAAGAAAGAAAGAAAGAAAGAAAGAAAGAGAGAAAATGCTGAAGAAAGAAAGAAAGAAAGAAAGAAAGAAAGAAAGAAAGAAAGAAAGAAAGAAAGAAAGAAAGAAAGAAAGAAAGAAAAAGATAATGCTGCAGAAAGAAAGAAAGAAAGAAAGAAAGAAAGAAAGAAAAAGATAATGCTGCAGAAAGAAAGAAAGAAAGAAAGAAAGAAAGAAAGAAAGAAAGAAAGAAAGAAAGAAAGAAAATGCTGCAGAAAGAAAGAAAGAAAGAAAGAAAGAAAGAAAGAAAGAAAATGCTGCAGAAAGAACGAAAGAAAGAAAGATGTTGAAGGAAATAAAGAAAAAATGTTGCAGAACAAAAGAAAAATTAATTAGAAAGAAAGAAAGAAAGAAAGAAAGAAAGAAAGAAAGAAAGAAAGAAAGAAAGAAAGAAAGAGAGAAAATGCTGAAGAAAGTAAGAAAGACAACAAATATTTAAGGAAAGAGAAAGAAAGAAAGAAAGATAATGCTAAAGAAAGAAAGAAAGAAAGAAAGAAAGAAAGAAAGAAAGAAAGAAAGAAAGAAAGAAAGAAAGAAAGAAAGATAATGCTGCAGAAAGAAAGAAAGAAAGAAAGAAAGAAAGAAAGAAAGAACTGCAGAAAGAAAAGATAATGCTGCAGAAAGAAAGAAAGAAAGAAAGAAAGAAAGAAAGAAAGAAAGAAAGAAAGAACTGCAGAAAGAAAGAACTGCAGAAAGAAAGAACTGCAGAAAGAAAAAAAAGATAATGCTGCAGAAAGAAAGAAAGAAAGAAAGAAAGAAAGAAAGAAAGATAATGCTGCAGAAAGAAAGAAAGAAAGAAAGAAAGAAAGAAAGAAAGAAAGAAAGAAAGAAAGAAAGAACTGCAGAAAGAAAGAACTGCAGAAAGAAAGAAAGAAAGATGTTGAAGGAAATAAAGAAAAAATGTTGCAGAACAAAAGATAAATAAATTAGAAAGAAAGAAAGAAAGAAAGAAAGAAAGAAAGAAAGAAAGAAAGAAAGAAAGAAAGAACTGCAGAAAGAAAGAACTGCAGAAAGAAAGAAAGATGTTGAAGGAAATAAAGAAAAAATGTTGCAGAACAAAAGATAAATAAATTTGAAAGAAAGAAAGAAAGAAAGAAAGAAAGAAAGAAAGAAAGAAAATACTGCAGAAAGAAAGAAAGAAAATACTGCAGAAAGAAAGAAAAGATAATGCTGCAGAAAGAAAGAAAGAAAGAAAGAAAGAAAGAAAGAAAGAAAGAAAGAAAGAAAGAAAGAAAGAAAGAAAGAAAGATGTTGAAGGAAATAAAGAAAAAATGTTGCAGAACAAAAGAAAAATAAATTAGAAAGAAAGAAAGAAAGAAAGAAAGAAAGAAAGAAAGAAAGAAAGAAAGAAAGAAAGAGAGAAAATGCTGAAGAAAGAAAGAAAGAAAGAAAGAAAGAAAGAAAGAAAGAAAGAAAGAAAGAAAGAAAAAGATAATGCTGCAGAAAGAAAGAAAGAAAGAAAGAAAGAAAGAAAGAAAGAAAGAAAAAGATAATGCTGCAGAAAGAAAGAAAGAAAGAAAGAAAGAAAATGCTGCAGAAAGAAAGAAAGAAAGAAAGAAAGAAAGAAAGAAAGAAAGAAAGAAAGAAAGAAAGAAAATGCTGCAGAAAGAACGAAAGAAAGAAAGATGTTGAAGGAAATAAAGAAAAAATGTTGCAGAACAAAAGAAAAATTAATTAGAAAGAAAGAAAGAAAGAAAGAAAGAAAGAAAGAAAGAAAGAAAGAAAGAAAGAAAGAAAGAAAGAAAGAAAGAGAGAAAATGCTGAAGAAAGTAAGAAAGACAACAAATATTTAAGGAAAGAGAAAGAAAGAAAGAAAGATAATGCTAAAGAAAGAAAGAAAGAAAGAAAGAAAGAAAGAAAGAAAGAAAGAAAGAAAGAAAGAAAGATAATGCTGCAGAAAGAAAGAAAGAAAGAAAGAAAGAAAGAAAGAAAGAAAGAAAGAAAGAAAGAAAGAAAGAAAGAAAGAAAGAAAGAAAGAAAGAACTGCAGAAAGAAAAGATAATGCTGCAGAAAGAAAGAAAGAAAGAAAGAAAGAAAGAAAGAAAGAAAGAAAGAAAGAACTGCAGAAAGAAAGAACTGCAGAAAGAAAGAACTGCAGAAAGAAAGAAAGAAAGAAAGAAAGAAAGAAAGAAAGAAAGAAAGAAAGAAAGAACTGCAGAAAGAAAGATAATGCTGCAGAAAGAAAGAAAGAAAGAAAGAAAGAAAGAAAGAAAGAAAGAAAGAAAGAAAGAAAGATAATGCTGCAGAAAGAAAGAAAGAAAGAAAGAAAGAAAGAAAGAAAGAAAGAAAGAAAGAAAGAACTGCAGAAAGAAAGAACTGCAGAAAGAAAGAAAGAAAGATGTTGAAGGAAATAAAGAAAAAATGTTGCAGAACAAAAGATAAATAAATTAGAAAGAAAGAAAGAAAGAAAGAAAGAAAGAAAGAAAGAAAGAAAGAAAGAAAGAAAGAAAGAAAGAAAGAAAGAAAATGCTGCAGAAAGAAAGAAAGAAAGAAAGAAAGAAAGAAAGAAAGAAAGAAAGAAAGAAAGAAAGAAAATGCTGAAGAAAGTAAGAAAGACAACAAATATTTAAGGAAAGAAAGAAAGAAAGAAAGAAAGAAAGAAAGAAAGAAAGAAAGAAAGAAAGAAAGAAAGAAAGAAAGAAAGAAAGAAAAAAGAAAGAAAGAAAGAAAGAAAGAAAGAAAAAGAAAGAAAGAAAGAAAGAAAAAAGAAAGAAAGAAAGAAAGAAAGAAAGAAAGAAAGAAAGATAATGCTGCAAAAAGAAAGAAAGAAAGAAAGAAAGAAAGAAAGAAAGAAAGAAAGAAAGAAAGAAAGAAAGAAAGATGTTGAAGGAAATAAAGAAAAAATGTTGCAGAACAAAAGAAAAAGAAAAAGAAAGAAAGAAAGAAAGAAAGAAAGAAAGAAAGAAAGAAAGAAAGAAAATACTGCAGAAAGAAAGAAAAGATAATGCTGCAGAAAGAAAGAAAGAAAGAAAGAAAGAAAGAAAGAAAGAAAGAAAGAAAGAAAGAAAGAAAAAAGAAAGAAAAAAGAAAGAAAGATGTTGAGGAAATAAAGAAAAAATGTTGCAGAACAAAAGAAAAATAAATTAGAAAGAAAGAAAGAAAGAAAGAAAGAAAGAAAGAAAGAAAGAAAGAAAGAAAGAGAGATAATGCTGCAGAAAGAAAGAAAGAAAGAAAGAAAGAAAGAAAGAAAGAAAGAAAGAAAGAAAGAAAGAAAGAAAGAAAAGAAAAAGATAATGCTGCAGAAAGAAAGAAAGAAAGAAAGAAAGAAAGAAAGAAAGAAAGAAAGAAAGAAAGAAAGAAAGAAAGAAAATGCTGCAGAAAGAAAGAAAGAAAGAAAGATGTTGAAGGAAATAAAGAAAAAATGTTGCAGAACAAAAGAAAAATTAATTAGAAAGAAAGAAAGAAAGAAAGAAAGAAAGAAAGAAAGAAAGAAAGAAAATGCTGAAGAAAGTAAGAAAGACAACAAATATTTAAAGAAAGAAAGAAAGAAAGAAAGAAAGAAAGAAAGAAAAGATAATGCTGCAGAAAGAAAGAAAGAAAGAAAGAAAGAAAGAAAGAAAGAAAGAAAGAAAGAAAGAAAGAAAGAAAGAAAGAAAGAGATGTTGAAGGAAATAAAGAAAAAATGTTGCAGAACAAAAGAAAAAGAGAAAGACAGAAAGACAGAAAGAAAGAAAGAAAGAAAGAAAGAAAGAAAGAAAGAAAGAAGAAAGAAGAAAGAACTGCAGAAAGAAAGAACTGCAGAAAGAAAGAAAGAAAGATGTTGAAGGAAATAAAGAAAAAATGTTGCAGAACAAAAGACAAATTAATTTGAAAGAAAGAAAGAAAGAAAGAAAGAAAGAAAGAAAGAAAGAAAGAAAGAAAGAAAGAAAATACTGCAGAAAGAAAGAAAAGATAATGCTGCAGAAAGAAAGAAAGAAAGAAAGAAAGAAAGAAAGAAAGAAAGAAAGAAAGATGTTGAAGGAAATAAAGAAAAAATGTTGCAGAACAAAAGAAAAATAAATTAGAAAGAAAGAAAGAAAGAAAGAAAGAAAGAAAGATAATGCTGCAGAAAGAAAGAAAGAAAGAAAGAAAGAAAGAAAGAAAGAAAGAAAGAAAGAAAGAAAGAAAGAACTGCAGAAAGAAAAGATAATGCTGCAGAAAGAAAGAAAGAAAGAAAGAAAGAAAGAAAGAAAGAAAGAACTGCAGAAAGAAAGAACTGCAGAAAGAAAGAACTGCAGAAAGAAAGAAAAGATAATGCTGCAGAAAGAAAGAAAGAAAGAAAGAAAGAAAGAAAGAAAGAAGAAAGAAAGAAAGATAATGCTGCAGAAAGAAAGAAAGAAAGAAAGAAAGAAAGAAAGAAAGAAAGAAAGAAAGAAAGAAAGAACTGCAGAAAGAAAGAACTGCAGAAAGAAAGAAAGAAAGAAAGATGTTGAAGGAAATAAAGAAAAAAATGTTGCAGAACAAAAGATAAATAAATTAGAAAGAAAGAAAGAAAGAAAGAAAGAAAGAAAGAAAGAAAGAAAGAAAATGCTGCAGAAAGAAAGAAAGAAAGAAAGAAAGAAAGAAAGAAAGAAAGAAAGAAAGAAAGAAAGAAAGAAAGAAAGAAAATGCTGAAGAAAGTAAGAAAGACAACAAATATTTAAGGAAAGAAAGAAAGAAAGAAAGAAAGAAAGAAAAAAGAAAGAAAGAAAGAAAGAAAGAAAAAGAAAGAAAAAAGAAAGAAAGAAAGAAAGAAAGAAAGAAAGAAAGAAAGAAAGAAAAGATAATGCTGCAAAAAGAAAGAAAGAAAGAAAGAAAGAAAGAAAGAAAGAAAGAAAGAAAGAAAGAAAGAAAGAAAGATGTTGAAGGAAATAAAGAAAAAATGTTGCAGAACAAAAGAAAAAGAAAAAGAAAGAAAGAAAGAAAGAAAGAAAGAAAGAAAGAAAGAAAGAAAGAAAGAAAGAAAATACTGCAGAAAGAAAGAAAAGATAATGCTGCAGAAAGAAAGAAAGAAAGAAAGAAAGAAAGAAAGAAAGAAAGAAAGAAAGAAAGAAAGAAAGATGTTGAAGGAAATAAAGAAAAAATGTTGCAGAACAAAAGAAAAATAAATTAGAAAGAAAGAAAGAAAGAAAGAAAGAAAGAAAGAGAGATAATGCTGCAGAAAGAAAGAAAGAAAGAAAGAAAGAAAGAAAGAAAGAAAGAAAGAAAGAAAGAAAGAAAGAAAGATGTTGAAGGAAATAAAGAAAAAATGTTGCAGAACAAAAGAAAAATAAATTAGAAAGAAAGAAAGAAAGAAAGAAAGAAAGAAAGAGAGATAATGCTGCAGAAAGAAAGAAAGAAAGAAAGAAAGAAAGAAAGAAAGAAAGAAAGAAAGAAAGAAAGAAAGAAAGAAAATGCTGCAGAAAGAAAGAAAGAAAGATGTTGAAGGAAATAAAGAAAAAATGTTGCAGAACAAAAGAAAAATTAATTAGAAAGAAAGAAAGAAAGAAAGAAAGAAAGAAAGAAAGAAAGAAAGAAAGAAAGAAAGAAAGAAAGAAAGAAAGAAAGAAAATGCTGAAGAAAGTAAGAAAGACAACAAATATTTAAAGAAAGAAAGAAAGAAAGAAAGAAAGAAAGAAAGAAAGAAAGAAAGAAAGAAAAGATAATGCTGCAGAAAGAAAGAAAGAAAGAAAGAAAGAAAGAAAGAAAGAAAGAAAGAAAGAGATGTTGAAGGAAATAAAGAAAAAATGTTGCAGAACAAAAGAAAAAGAGAAAGACAGAAAGACAGAAAGAAAGAAAGAAAGAAAGAAAGAAAGAAAGAAAGAAAGAAAGAACTGCAGAAAGAAAGAACTGCAGAAAGAAAGAAAGAAAGATGTTGAAGGAAATAAAGAAAAAATGTTGCAGAACAAAAGACAAATTAATTTGAAAGAAAGAAAGAAAGAAAGAAAGAAAGAAAGAAAGAAAGAAAGAAAGAAAGAAAGAAAGAAAATACTGCAGAAAGAAAGAAAAGATAATGCTGCAGAAAGAAAGAAAGAAAGAAAGAAAGAAAGAAAGAAAGAAAGAAAGATGTTGAAGGAAATAAAGAAAAAATGTTGCAGAACAAAAGAAAAATAAATTAGAAAGAAAGAAAGAAAGAAAGAAAGAAAGAAAGAAAGAAAGAAAGAAAGAAAGAAAGAAAGAGAGAAAATGCTGAAGAAAGAAAGAAAGAAAGAAAGAAAGAAAGAAAGAAAGAAAAAGATAATGCTGCAGAAAGAAAGAAAGAAAGAAAGAAAGAAAGAAAGAAAGAAAGAAAGAAAGAAAGAAAAAGATAATGCTGCAGAAAGAAAGAAAGAAAGAAAGAAAGAAAGAAAGAAAGAAAGAAAGAAAGAAAGAAAGAAAGAAAGAAAATGCTGCAGAAAGAAAGAAAGAAAGAAAGAAAATGCTGCAGAAAGAACGAAAGAAAGAAAGATGTTGAAGGAAATAAAGAAAAAATGTTGCAGAACAAAAGAAAAATTAATTAGAAAGAAAGAAAGAAAGAAAGAAAGAAAGAAAGAAAGAAAGAAAGAAAGAAAGAAAGAAAGAAAGAAAGAAAGAGAGAAAATGCTGAAGAAAGTAAGAAAGACAACAAATATTTAAGGAAAGAGAAAGAAAGAAAGAAAGATAATGCTAAAGAAAGAAAGAAAGAAAGAAAGAAAGAAAGAAAGAAAGAAAGAAAGAAAGAAAGAAAGAAAGAAAGAAAGATAATGCTGCAGAAAGAAAGAAAGAAAGAAAGAAAGAAAGAAAGAAAGAAAGAAAGAAAGAAAGAACTGCAGAAAGAAAAGATAATGCTGCAGAAGAAAGAAAGAAAGAAAGAAAGAAAGAAAGAAAGAAAGAAAGAAAGAAAGAAAGAAAGAACTGCAGAAAGAAAGAACTGCAGAAAGAAAGAACTGCAGAAAGAAAGAAAAGATAATGCTGCAGAAAGAAAGAAAGAAAGAAAGAAAGAAAGAAAGAAAGAAAGAAAGAAAGAAAGAAAGAAAGATAATGCTGCAGAAAGAAAGAAAGAAAGAAAGAAAGAAAGAAAGAAAGAAAGAAAGAAAGAACTGCAGAAAGAAAGAACTGCAGAAAGAAAGAAAGAAAGATGTTGAAGGAAATAAAGAAAAAATGTTGCAGAACAAAAGATAAATAAATTAGAAAGAAAGAAAGAAAGAAAGAAAGAAAGAAAGAAAGAAAGAACTGCAGAAAGAAAGAACTGCAGAAAGAAAGAAAGATGTTGAAGGAAATAAAGAAAAAATGTTGCAGAACAAAAGATAAATAAATTAGAAAGAAAGAAAGAAAGAAAGAAAGAAAGAAAGAAAGAAAGAAAGAAAGAAAGAAAGAAAGAAAGAGAGAAAATGCTGAAGAAAGTAAGAAAGAAAGAAAGAAAGAAAGAAAGAAAGAAAGAAAGAAAGAAAGAAAGAGAAAGAAAAAGATAATGCTGCAGAAAGAAAGAAAGAAAGAAAGAAAGAAAGAAAGAAAGAAAGAAAGATGTTGAAGGAAATAAAGAAAAAATGTTGCAGAACAAAAGATAAATAAATTAGAAAGAAAGAAAGAAAGAAAGAAAGAAAGAAAGAAAGAAAGAAAGAAAGAAAGAAAGAACTGCAGAAAGAAAGAACTGCAGAAAGAAAGAAAGATGTTGAAGGAAATAAAGAAAAAATGTTGCAGAACAAAAGATAAATAAATTAGAAAGAAAGAAAGAAAGAAAGAAAGAAAGAAAGAAAGAGAGAAAATGCTGAAGAAAGTAAGAAAGAAAGAAAGAAAGAAAGAAAGAAAGAAAGAAAGAAAGAAAGAAAGAAAGAGAAAGAAAAAGATAATGCTGCAGAAAGAAAGAAAGAAAGAAAGAAAGAAAGAAAGAAAGAAAGAAAGAAAGAAAGAAAGAAAGAAAGAAAGATGTTGAAGGAAATAAAGAAAAAATGTTGCAGAACAAAAGAAAAATTAATTAGAAAGAAAGAAAGAAAGAAAGAAAGAAAGAAAGAAAGAAAGAAAGAAAGAAAGAAAGAAAGAAAGAAAGAGAGAAAATGCTGAAGAAAGTAAGAAAGACAACAAATATTTAAGGAAAGAAAGAAAGAAAGAAAGAAAGAAAGAAAGAAAGAAAGAAAGAAAGAAAGAAAGAAAGAAAGAAAATGCTGAAGAAAGAAAGAAAGACAACAAATATTTAAAGAAAGAAAGGAAGAAAGAAAGAAAGAAAGAAAGAAAGAAAGAAAGAAAGAAAAGATAATGCTGCAGAAAGAAAGAAAGAAAGAAAGAAAGAAAGAAAGAAAGAAAGAAAGATAATGCTGCAGAAAGAAAGAAAGAAAGAAAGAAAAAGATGTTGAAGGAAATAAAGAAAAAATGTTGCAGAACAAAAGAAAAAGAAAAAGAAAAAAAGAAAGAAAGAAAGAAAGAAAGATAATGCTGCAGAAAGAAAGAAAGAAAGAAAGAAAGAAAGAAAGAAAGAAAGAAAGAAAGAAAGAAAGAACTGCAGAAAGAAAGAAAGAAAGATGTTGAAGGAAATAAAGAAAAAATGTTGCAGAACAAAAGATAAATAAATTTGAAAGAAAGAAAGAAAGAAAGAAAGAAAGAAAGAAAGAAAGAAAGAAAGAAAGAAAGAAAGAACTGCAGAAAGAAAGAAAAGATAATGCTGCAGAAAGAAAGAAAGAAAGAAAGAAAGAAAGAAAGAAAGAAAGAAAGATAATGCTGCAGAAAGAAAGAAAGAAAGAAAGAAAGAAAGAAAGAAAGAAAGAAAGAAAGAAAGATAATGCTGCAGAAAGAAAGAAAGAAAGAAAGAAAGAAAGAAAGAAAGAAAGAAAATGCTGCAGAAAGAAAGAACTGCAGAAAGAAAGAAAGAAAGAAAGAAAGAAAGAAAGAAAAGAAAGAAAGAAAGAAAGAAAGAAAGAAAGAAAGAAAGATGTTGAAGGAAATAAAGAAAAAATGTTGCAGAACAAAAGATAAATAAATTAGAAAGAAAGAAAGAAAGAAAGAAAGAAAGAAAGAAAGAACTGCAGAAAGAAAGAAAGAACTGCAGAAAGAAAGAAAAGATAATGCTGCAGAAAGAAAGAAAGAAAGAAAGAAAGAAAGAAAGAAAGAAAGAAAGAAAGATAATGCTGCAGAAAGAAAGAAAGAAAGAAAGAAAGAAAGAAAGAAAGAAAGAAAGAAAGAAAGAAAGATAATGCTAAAGAAAGAAAGAAAGAAAGAAAGAAAGAAAGAAAGAAAGAAAGAAAGAAAGAAAGAAAGAAAGAAAATGCTGCAGAAAGAAAGAAAGAAAGAAAGAAAGAAAGAAAGAACTGCATAAAGAAAGAACTGCAGAAAGAAAGAACTGCAGAAAGAAAGAAAAGATAATGCTGCAGAAAGAAAGAAAGAAAGAAAGAAAGAAAGAAAGAAAGAAAGAAAGAAAGAAAGAAAGAAAGAAAGAAAATACTGCAGAAAGAAAGAAAAGATAATGCTGCAGAAAGAAAGAAAGAAAGAAAGAAAGAAAGAAAGAAAGAAAGAAAGAAAATGCTGCAGAAAGAAAGAAAGAAAGAAAGAAAGAAGGAAAGAAAGAAAGAAAGAAAGAAAGAAAGAAAGAAAGAAAGAAAGAAAGAAAGAAAGAAAGAAAGAAAGAAAGATGTTGAAGGAAATAAAGAAAAAATGTTGCAGAACAAAAGAAAAATAAATTAGAAAGAAAGAAAGAAAGAAAGAAAGAAAGAAAGAAAGAAAGAACTGCAGAAAGAAAAGATAATGCTGCAGAAAGAAAGAAAGAAAGAAAGAAAGAAAGAAAGAAAGAAAGAAAGAAAGAAAGAACTGCAGAAAGAAAGAACTGCAGAAAGAAAGAACTGCAGAAAGAAAGAAAAGATAATGCTGCAGAAAGAAAGAAAGAAAGAAAGAAAGAAAGAAAGAAAGAAAGAAAGAAAGAAAGAAAATGCTGCAGAAAGAAAGAAAGAAAAAGAAAAAGAAAATGCTGAAGAAAGTAAGAAAGACAACAAATATTTAAGGAAAGAAAGAAAGAAAGAAAGAAAGAAAGAAAGAAAGAAAGAAAGAAAGAAAGAAAGAAAGAAAATGCTGCAGAAAGAAAGAAAGATATTGAAAGAAAGAAAGAAAGAAAGAAAGAAAGAAAGAAAGAAAATGCTGCAGAAAGAAAGAAAGATATTGAAAGAAAGAAAGAAAGAAAGAAAGAAAGAAAGAAAGAAAGAAAGAAAGAAAGAAAGAAAGAAAGAAAGAAAGAAAGAAAGAATTGGTTGAAGGAAGGAAGGAAGGAAGGAAGGAAGGAAGGAAGGAAAGGGGAAGCACTCCAAAGAGAGAGAGAGAGAGAGAGAGAGAGAGAGAGAGACTGGTGAAGGAGAGGTTGTTTATAGCCGTTATGACGTCAGTGAGAACAGGAAGTAATTTGCTCTGTTGATGTTGTACAGCATTAAATGTAACTATAAAGGGATAAAAACTACAGCATTAATTCTTTCTGAAATACCGGAGCTGTAACGCTCAGCAGATCGCTGTGGTGTCAGAGGAATCACACCGTTTGGGACATGCTGTTACTTTACTCTGTCGCTGATTATTTTCCTGTTCCAGCACAACATGAAGTGATTTATTCTGTACTTAATGTAGTTGATGGTGTATTAATGATATTAATGATCTCATCTCATCTCATTATCTCTAGCCGCTTTATCCTGTTCTACAGGGTCGCAGGCGAGCTGGAGCCTATCCCAGCTGACTACGGGCGAAAGGCGGGGTACACCCTGGACAAGTCGCCAGGTCATCACAGGGCTGACACATAGACACAGACAACCATTCACACTCACATTCACACCTACGCTCAATTTAGAGTCACCAGTTAACCTAACCTGCATGTCTTTGGACTGTGGGGGAAACCAGAGCACCCGGAGGAAACCCACACGGACACGGGGAGAACATGCAAACTCCACACAGAAAGGCCCTCGCCGGCCACGGGGCTCGAACCCAGGACCTTCTTGCTGTGAGGCGACAGTGCTAACCACTACACCACCGTGCCGCCCCGATATTAATGATATTAACGATAATCGTGAGTAATAAATGTAATGAAACTAATCACAGGTGTGGTGTTTATGAGTAATGTCCGTGTTCCAGTGAGGGATCCGTCCACAAACCCACAGATCACCAGCCTCGCTCTCCTCCTGAGTCCTCAGCCAGGAGTCCACTGGCTCCTCATTTCCTGTCAGGCATGCAGTGTGTGTGCGTGTGTGTGTGTGTGTGTGTGTGTGTGTGTGTGTGTGTGTCAGGCGGCGTCTCGCTCTGACGATCCTGTGTGTTCTCATTCAGCACCAAGGTCGTGTGTCAGGGGTGAAAGTTCACGCCGTGGGGTGTGCAGGGGTTACGGTAGCCTCGGGCAGGTAGACTCCTAATTGGCCCATGGAGAATTTCTGTGCTTTTAGCAGCTCTGTGAGGAACAGAGTGGGCGGAGTCACAGTGAACAGGCGAGAAATATCATCGGGTTAAACATTTATCATCTGCATATAAACTCTACAGAGACATACAGAGACATACAGACTCTCTACGGAAGCTGTACAGAGACTCTACGGAGACTCTACAGAGACTCTACAGAGACTGTAGAGAGACATACGGAGACTCTACAGAGACTGTAGAGAGACATACGGAAACTCTACAGAGACTGTAGAGAGACATACGGAGACTCTACAGAGACTGTAGAGAGACATACGGAGACTCTACAGAGACTGTAGAGAGACATACGGAAACTACAGAGACTCTACAGAGACTGTAGAGAGACATACGGAAACTCTACAGAGACTGTAGAGAGACATACGGAGACTCTACAGAGACTGTAGAGAGACATACGGAGACTCTACAGAGACTGTAGAGAGACATACGGAGACTCTACAGAGACTGTAGAGAGACATACGGAGACTCTACAGAGACTGTAGAGAGACATACGGAGACTCTACAGAGACTGTAGAGAGACATACGGAGACTCTACAGAGACTGTAGAGAGACATACGGAGACTCTACAGAGACTGTAGAGAGACATACGGAGACTCTACAGAGACTGTAGAGAGACATACGGAGACTCTACAGAGACTGTAGAGAGACATACGGAGACTCTACAGAGACTGTAGAGAGACTGTAGACAGACTCTACGGAGACTCTACAGAAACTCTACAGAGACTGTAGACAGACTCTACGGAGACTCTACGGAAACTCTACAGAGACGTACAGAGACTCTACAGATACTGTAGAGAGACATACAGAGACTGTAGACAGACTCTACGGAGAGTCTACAGATACTGTAGAGAGACATACAGAGACTGTAGACAGACTCTACGGAGACTGTAGAGAGACATACAGAGACTACAGAGACTGTAGACAGACTCTACGGAGACTGTAGAGAGACATACAGAGACTGAAGAGAGACATACAGACACATACAGATACTCTACGGAGACTGTAGAGAGACATACAGGGACTCTACGGAGACTGTAGAGAGACATACAGAGACTCTACGGAGGCTGTAGAGAGACATACAGAGACTGGAGAGAGACATACAGAGACTTTACAAAGACTCTACAGAGACGCTACAGAGACTGTAGAGAGACATACAGAGACTCTACAGAGACTGTAGAGAGACATACAGAGACTCTACAGAGATTGTAGAGAGACATACAGAGACTCTACAGAGACTGTAGAGAGACATACAGAGACTCTACAGAGATTGTAGAGAGACATACAGAGACTCTACAGAGATTGTAGAGAGACATACAGAGACTCTACAGAGATGCTAGAGAGACTATAGAGAGACTGTAGAGAGACATATGGAGACTCTACAGAGACATACACAGACTCTACAGAGATGCTACAGAGACCGTAGAGAGACTGTCCCTCATGGCTGAAGGGAAATGTAAAAGCTGCAGTGAGGATTTTGATCTCCAAAGGAACGTCTGATCAGTTCAAGGTTAAAACACAGGAATGAGACTTCAACAATTAAACATGAGCAATATTACAATATCAGGCCAAAGAGCACAGCAGCACAGTGCAGCGCTGCTAATGCTAACTCCAATGCCAAATCTAACACCAACTCGAACGGCAACTCAAACACTAACTGTAGTGCCAACTCAAACGCTTACTGTAATGCCAACTTGAATGCCAGCTTGAATGCTAACTTGAATGCCAACTTGGACACTAATGCCAACTCGAAAGCCAACTCTAATTCAAACACTAACTCTAACGCCAACTCGAACACTAACTCTAACACCTTTATTTTTTATTTTTTTTATTCATCATATGCACAGTGAAATTCATCCTCTACATTTAACCCATCTGAAGCAGTGAACACAAGCACACACACCCAGAGCAGTGGGCAGCCACACCAGAGCGCCCGGGGAGCAGTCAGGGGTTCAGTATCTTGCTCAAGGGCACCTCAGCCCAAGGCCGCCCCACGTCAACCTAACTGCATGTCTTTGGATTGTGGGGGAAACCGGAGCACCCGGAGGAAACCCACGCAGACATGGGGAGAACATGCAAACTCCACACAGAAAGGCCCTCGCCGGCCGCTGGGTTCGAACCCAGAACCTTCTTGCTGTGAGGCGACCGTGCTAATCACTACACCACCGTGCCGCCCAACTTGGACTCCAACTCTGATGCTAACTCGAACACAAAGTTAAATGGTAATTGTAATGCCAAATAAAACGCCAACTTGGACGCCAACACTAACTCTTATGCTGACTCGACTGCTAACTGTAATGCCAACTCGAACACTAAATCTAATGCCAACTCAAACACTAACTCTAATGCCAACTTGAATGCCAACTCAAATGCCAACTCAAACGCCAATTCAAACACCAGCTCTAATGCCAACTCAAACACTAACTCTAATGCCAGCTCAGATGCCAACTTCAACACTAACTCTAATGCCAGCTCAGATGCCAACTCAAACACTAACTCTACCACCAAGTCTAATGCCAACTTCGATGCCAACTCCAACACTAACTCTACCGTCAACTCAAACACTAACTCTAATGCCAACTCAGATGCCAACTTGAACACTAACTCTAATGCCAACTCAGATGCCAACTTGAACACTAACTCTAATGCCAACTCAGATGCCAACTTGAACACTAACTCTAACGCCAGCTCGGATGCCGACTTGAACACTAACTCTAATGCCAACTCAAACACTCACTCTTACACCAACTCGAACACTAACTCTAATGCCAACTCAAACACTCACTCTTACACCAACTCGAACACTAACTCTAATGCCAATTTGAACACTAACGCCAACTCGGATGCCAACTTGAACACTAACTCCAACACCAACTCAAACTCATAAAACCAAACTGTTTCCCTCCAGCCAAGACCACGTTACCTGTTTATATTGTACATGTGATCACGAAGTCAGGAGTAATCCACTGTGTGTTGTTCTTCTATAGGAAAATAATCAACGACAGGGTGGTGTGATGAAGTGGACTTACTGTCATGACTCATGTAATAAGGTGATTATTTTTGGTCCTCTTCTTTCCATTTCACAGCAATTTGCTAAAAGTGCATTAAAGGATAACGCATTGTAATTTTTTATCCCTTTCTTGTTCCTTTAACATTGTGGAGCATCAAAGAACCAAGTTGGCTCTTCTTCTGTAGCAGGTGAATATTTTTTCCACTTTCTTGAAGTTAATAAGACAAAAAAAAAAGTCATGTTAATGGAAAGAAAGAAAGAAAGAAAGAAAGAAAGAAAGAAAGAAAGAAAGAAAGAAAGAAAGAAAGAAAGAAAGAAAGAAAGAAAGAAACTTCAGTCCTGAGGAAAACGAATCAACACCTTATATGAGAGAGAGAGAGAGAGAGAGAGAGAGAGAGAGAGAGAAATATTAATCATATAAGAACGTAAAAATTGTTGGTGACCAAAAAGAAATAAAACCAGAACAAGGCAATATTTTTATGATGAGGTTTATTTAATATTGTTAATATTGTTCAGCCAAACAGTAAGCCAAAAAGCGCTAACATTCCTACACACACACACACACACACACACACACACACACACACACACACACACACAGCCTATGAAGCCTCCTTATCCATCCTTGCCAATTTGTTGACATAACTGTGCCTTTAGCTCAGCAGAGAGCCATCACAGAGAGCTGGCTAATTTCATTAACAAGAGAAGAGCTGCAGCTGGAGAGGAAGAGAGCAAATGACAGAGAAAAGGGAGGGAGTGATGGAGGGAGAGAGAGAGAGAGAGAGGGAGGACTCCGTGCATTTTTTTCCACTGAGTGAATGACAGGAATGTGTTGAGTAGAGTGTGTGTGTGTGTGTGTGTAAGGCAGGATATGCAGCTGTGTGGAGAAGCAGAGAGAGAGACAGAGAGAAAGAGAGAGCAAGGGAGAGACAGACAGAGAGGCAGACAGACAGTGACAGACAGAGAGAGCAAAAGAGACAGACAGTGACACAGACAGACAGAGAGCAAGAAAGAGACAGACAGACAGACAGACAGACAGACAGACAGACAGACAGACAGACAGACAGATAGAGACAGAAAGAGAGAGTGAGAAATAAATACTGTCTCACTGCTCTGTAATGCACTCAATAAGTGCAGGCTGTGGGTCAGACATCAAGCCCTTCCCATCTCCATGTCCTGGGAACGCAGTCTGATCCCATTCACAGCTCCACAACACGGAACATTCAGAAACAAAATTCAAACAGAAATAAAATCTTTTCATAAAAAACATCATTTCGCTCATTTTTGACATCTGTAGAGTTCAGCGTTTGTGGTTGGAGATTAATTTATTTATTTTTTTAATCCTCAAAAATGCTGCACATTTTTACTATTTAAAATCTTTATCTCTGAACTGTACGGCTGTGTGTTAGACCACGGAGCTGAGGGAGAGGGGATGTTCCAGGGAAAACACCTCGTAAATTCCAAGATTAAAAAGTCACAAGGAAAAATTTATGAGGGAAAAAAAAAGGAAAATAGTGGTATTTTTTGTGCATTATGGAGCTGAAGGCGGGGTGATATTACAAGGAAAAAAACTCAGAATTTCCCAAATTAAAGTTGCACATTTATGAGGAAAAAACTCTGATATTCTTATAAATTTATGACTTTTTAATATGAGAACTTCTGAAAAATTTACAACTTTAATCTCAGAAATTCTGAAGTTTTTTTTCTCCCCCTCAGAATATTACCTCTTCCCTTATCTCTGTATTTTTATTTTTTTTAAACCTACAATGGCCTGAATACGCCATTGTCACACTGTGTCTGTAGTGTGTGTGTGTGTGTGAGAGAGAGAGAGATTACTACAGATAAGAATTTCATCCCTGAGAAAAGACCAGAAAGCACCTGTATTTAAATCTCAGGGTAGATGTTGAACTCTGTCAGGAGACGTTTAAAATCACTAAATAAATACAACCCCGATTCCAAAAAAGTTGGGACAAAGTACAAATTGTAAATAAAAACGGAATGCAATGATGTGGAAGTTTCAAAATTCCATATTTTATTCAGAATAGAACATAGATGACATATCAAATGTTTAAACTGAGAAAATGTATCATTTAAAGAGAAAAATGAGGTGATTTTAAATTTCATGACAACACATCTCAAAAAAGTTGGGACAAGGCCATGTTTACCACTGTGAGACATCCCCTTTTCTCTTTACAACAGTCTGTAAACGTCTGGGGACTGAGGAGACAAGTTGCTCAAGTTTAGGGATAGGAATGTTAACCCATTCTTGTCTAATGTAGGATTCTAGTTCCTCAACTGTCTTAGGTCTTTTTTGTCGTATCTTCCATTTTATGATGCGCCAAATGTTTTCTATGGGTGAAAGATCTGGACTGCAGGCTGGCCAGTTCAGTACCCGGACCCTTCTTCTACGCAGCCATGATGCTGTAATTGATGCAGTATGTGGTTTGGCATTGTCATGTTGGAAAATGCAAGGTCTTCCCTGAAAGAGACGTCGTCTGGATGGGAGCATATGTTGCTCTAGAACCTGGATATACCTTTCAGCATTGATGGTGTCTTTCCAGATGTGTAAGCTGCCCATGCCACACGCACTAATGCAACCCCATACCATCAGAGATGCAGGCTTCTGAACTGAACGCTGATAACAACTTGGGTCGTCCTTCTCCTCTTTAGTCCGAATGACACGGCGTCCCTGATTTCCATAAAGAACTTCAAATTTTGATTCGTCTGACCACAGAACAGTTTTCCACTTTGCCACAGTCCATTTTAAATGAGCCTTGGCCCAGAGAAGACGTCTGCGCTTCTGGATCGTGTTTAGATACGGCTTCTTCTTTGAACTATAGAGTTTTAGCTGGCAACGGCGGATGGCACGGTGAATTGTATTCACAGATAATGTTCTCTGGAAATATTCCTGAGCCCATTTTGTGATGTCCAATACAGAAGCATGCCTGTATGTGATGCAGTGCCGTCTAAGGGCCCGAAGATCACGGGCACCCAGTATGGTTTTCCGGCCTTGACCCTTACGCACAGAGATTCTTCCAGATTCTCTGAATCTTTTGATGATATTATGCACTGTAGATGATGATATGTTCAAACTCTTTGCAATTTTACACTGTCGAACTCCTTTCTGATATTGCTCCACTATTTGTCGGTGCAGAATTAGGGGGATTGGTGATCCTCTTCCCATCTTTACTTCTGAGAGCTGCTGCCACTCCAAGATGCTCTTTTTATACCCAGTCATGTTAATGACCTATTGCCAATTGACCTAATGAGTTGCAATTTGGTCCTCCAGCTGTTCCTTTTTGTACCTTTAACTTTTCCAGCCTCTTATTGCCCCTGTCCCAACTTTTTTGAGCTGTGTTGCTGTCATGAAATTTCAAACGAGCCAATATTTGGCATGAAATTTCAAAATGTCTCACTTTCGACATTTGATATGTTGTCTATGTTCTATTGTGAATACAATATCCGTTTTTGAGATTTGCAAATTATTGCATTCTGTTTTTATTTACAATTTGTTCTTTGTCCCAACGTTTTTGGAATCGGGGTTATAAATCAGAACGGTCAGGATGACAACACGGACATGATGGAAAATCGGACCAAAACACTTCTTATGGAACTTTATCCAACAATAAAAAAGTAGTTCTGAGTTTACGGTATCCATGCACCATAAGCAAGTGGGAATTGATCAAAACTATGAATTATTTTCGAATAATCTCTGAAAGGAAGAAGTTTAGAGAGGTTTATTCACAGAAACCTGTGACATACAGTACAGCGTTCAACAACGTGGAAATTTGCGGAAAAGAGATTTTGTGGTATTTTGTCAGTTCATGGAAAAGTAGAAATCCGTGTCTGTGATAATGATGCGTACGTAGAAACGTTACAGATTTCTACAGCAGGTAGTAATGAGGCCGGAATATCCCTTTACGGCCAGAGTATCCCTTTAAGATGACAGAAATACAATGTGTTTCCTTTGATATTATTAAAATGCTGAGGCAGAGGTGGACAGTAACGAAGTACGTTTACTTGAGTACTGTACTTAAGTAAAGTACAGATACTCAAAAAGTGTACTTGAGTATTATTTTTTGGAAACTTATGACTTTAACTTCACTACATTTGAAAGACAAATATCGCACTTTTCACTCCACTACGTTTCTATCAAGGTCCTCGTTACTTGTTACGTTGTTGTTGTCTGTAATCACTAGGGTCACGTCAAGTCCATAGACTGTATAAAATCAAGATCAGTGATTTCTCCGCAACATTATTTAACACGATCAGTTGATGGGAGAATGGAAGGAGGCGGTTCTTCTGGAGAATACACGCCCCCATGGCTTTACCTAGAAACCCATGTTTCAGTTTTCTGAAAGAATTAAAAGATTTGTTTCGTTTTAAATGTTTGCCGAAAACGAACCACATCACGGCCTACAAAAACTCGCCATCCAACCTGCAGAAGCATATTGAGGTATATAAACGTTTTATTCCAAGAGAAAGCTTGCAACGAAGATGTCTGTGCTTTTAGGGCTAGCGATAACATTGCAATAGCTACGCAGTCTGGTTAGTCAAATGACTTTTTATGGATTTGCCTGCCAAGTTGCCATCGCCTTGTCCACGGCTAACGTTAACACACAGCTAGTTAACTTGGACACTGTTAGTTAGCATGTAAAAACAAACGGATTTACGCTAACATGAATAACGTTAACTTATCTGAAGTTCTTTCAGAAATATATGTTTTAGCATAATCTTGCCAAATAAACAGAATGTAGAAATCTTTCTTTTCTAATAGCGTTAGCTACACAATATGATTTCGAGTTTGAAAAGAGCTTGCTAGCATGTCAGGTGGAGTTTCACTGACTAGCTAGCTTAACGTTAAACCATCATGATGCACAGCATGTGTTCATTTTGTGAATTCACATTTCTGTCTTTGGTCATGTTAACATTGGCAAGTTGTTTCATTTCATAACGTTCTACAAGTTAGTCAGTAAATCCAGTCGGTTGCTTCAGAGGTATTAGGTTTTGTAAGCGTTGTGGCAATAATACAACGATGTGTTGACAGAAAATGTACCTTGAGTACTTTAGTATTTTTAAAAGCAAGTACTTCAGTACTTTAACTTAAGTACAAATTCGACTGGAGAACTTTCACTTGTATCGGAGTAACATTTGACCAGCGGGATCTGCACTTTGACTTAAGTAATGAAGTTGGGGACTTTGTCCACCTCTGGTCAGTGGTTAGTAATTTGTCCATACTGAGACCCGGGACATACAGGAGTGCGTTGTACTAATGGATTGTCTTGTTTGCTCAGGGTGAGTCCAGGCACCCAGGGAGCACATTATCCATCTATTAAAGCCTCGTAATTATTTACCTTCCTCCTCTTAAAAAAAAGGGCAATGTCAGGCGGATAAAGAAGAGCCTCTCGCCTCACAAGTGCTGTTTAATTTGAGGCAGGAGAGGGAGAGGGTTCGGGCCAGAGTGACTACAGTGGCTTGGTATTGTCAGAGCAAACATTCCTGAGCATAAGATCACAGCCATGCGCGCACACACACTGCTAACCCTCCTCCCACACCCACATTCTCGTCCCCTGGTTGCACAGGGCAGGTCCTGGTCTGGCAGAGGCCAAACAGTCAGTGTGGACAATAAGGACAATACCCATCAACCAGCAACTGTCAAAGGCCACAGGGTGTCGACCATCCAGTCCCAAGACTTTGAGACAATATTTGAGCAGATTCGTGGGCGTGCTGAACGCAATAGGGGCGACCCGAGGGGGCAGGAAGGGCAAGAAAAGTGACCGAACAAGTGACAGGCAGGTGAGCAAACAGTTACAGGTTACAGATGATGTTTAACTCAGGCATGCGTTAAATGAGGGGGGCTACAAAGTAGAACAAAGATCAGGCATGGCGTGAAGTCGTATTGTTACAAATTTTTGAGATGTTTTAATATTGTTTAAAGAAAATTGTTCAATAAGGTTAAAATACAACAAACATCCCCAAGAAAATAGTGATGACTCCAACAGTTTGATCCCACCCCATCTAGCACTTTGACCTGATCTCATCAGAAATCTGTCGAAACAAAAAGCATAACTATGCTGTGGTGCAAAGTCATAAAACAAAAGGTACAGATCTTTATAACGACTGTATTGTTAAGTGAATTGTTCCAAACGCGCAAGACGTTACTTCGAGCATCTTGCGTATTTTATCCACATAAAGGAAATAGTAGAGTACTCCGAGTAGGGGAGGGTATAGAGGATATTACACGGTGGCATGAAAATATAATGTTTATCTTCGAGTGGTGAATGTATATTTTTCAACACGAGAGGATGAACTTCATATCTTTGCACCACTGTGTAATTTATTATTATTATTTATTATTATTATTATATGGACACAGCCACAAAAAAACCCCACAAGTTAATGAAAAGAATTTTAATTTTGAACTGGTTCGCCGTTTTGAGCGGTAAAACACTAGGAGTGACACTTTTTCGATGGAATAAAAACGGGTTCTATTCCCTTCTAGCGGGTTTCATTTATTTGGTTTGATAGCATGCAATATTGTTAGCATATCGCTTATCCTACGTGTATGATGTCATTCTACTCAATGGAGAATGAGCGTTGAATATGGTTTACAATATTGCATGGTTGTCAAGACAACATGACGTCACACATCGGAGATGTAAAACTTCTGCGCTAGCGAGTGAGCGACTGGGACTATTTGTAAACAGACATGGCCGCCAGGTTTGCTTCATTAAATACAGAGAATTTTGAAAGAGAAAGACGCGTTGAACACCTGAAAGGAATGTGTATGTATTTATAAAAATGGCTGGCTTTATTTCGTCTTATTCAGTATGATGCTAGCTGAATGGAATATATCTGATATACCACAAAAAAAAGCCAGCCAATATGATTTAAATATGCCATTCAGATCCACGACGCATTCCGTATGAAAAGTTTGAGTTTTTCAACACGAGAAGATAAACTACGTCTTCAAGCCAGCGTGTGATTTTTATTTTTATTATATCGACACATTCACAAACAAAAAGTCCCCAAAATTTATCAGAACAACTCACTCATTGATTTCCTCATGAGTGACAAATAGAGATTTATGTCACGGTTTTAGTTCTCCATGTCCCGGATGGAGCTCGGATGAAAAATATGAATGGTGTATTTCCCAGTAAAACACTCGTGTCTATGTAATATTGTTGTATATTGTATAAATGAAAGACAGAAATGACATTAAATTACAAACATGTAATGATAATGATATTGTATGCAATTCTGCAAATGGCCCCCAACCCTATACCGGTTCCTTCTCCAGCTACAGTGTTTAATCCCGCTTCTTTGTCAGTGTCAGTGCTGCTGAGGTCTAAAGTCCCGGCATCAATGCAAAAGCTCCGAGCTTGTTGTGAAGGGTTTTAGCGTCTGCTAAGATACCATTCTTGCCAGTCAAGTAATGTCACCAGACTCTGTTTGGTGGAGCCACGCTATCCCACTTACATCGTGAATGCGGCTCTTGGATTCGCTCATGCCAGAACAAGTAGCAGGACCCTAGAGGAACCACTCTGTGGGGCAGGATCAACAACCCCGTGGATACACTTTCATCCTGGCAACGGATTCCTGAGCCTTCTCAGCTCGGTTCCAAACGGCCGTGTTTACCTAAAGGATAAGGAAAGGCGAGGGAGCCCTCACCTGTTGGCCCTGAGGTTGCTATGAATACCCCAGTAATCCCCCTAAGTCCATGCAAACTCACCCAGCCCCGAGTTGCCAGGGCAAAAAAAAAAAAAAGAAGGACTCTGTTGCGAATCTGTCTTCCATGGCAACAGGCCTTATCTTTGTCATCCTGTGTTTCAAAGCCTTGCTGTGTTTACCTCCCTTGCTGGAGCACGACTGGTGTGTTAAATTAAATCTCCCGAACAGTGACGCTTTAGCGTTCCTTTATGAGCGACATAAAACAGACGTGTTTTGTCTTGCGCGAAAACAGCCATGGTCGAACGGATTAGCGAGACGAAATATAGATTTGCCATCGGGAAGCCATTAAATCGCCTCATTCCAGCAACAAAGGGCCTAATTCATTTATGGCATTCCAGTCCATGAGACGGTGAGGTCATTTTATTGATTTTTCCCACTTTACCCATTCAGATGAAGGCTGAGGAAGAAAGGAAGCTCCTGGCCCAGTCGGGATCACATGAGAAAGCACCACATCCACAGGACGACCATTCAACTCTTTCCCCCTTTACGTATTCAAGAGTGAATGCTCCAAGCGGGGGCTAATATCAGCGCTAAACGCTTATAGTAATTTATGGTGTACGTCGAGTTCCAGGATGGGGGGGATGGGGGCTGGGGAAGGGAGATAACTGACCTTTTGTGACTCAGCCAAAATCCCCATGGGCCTAATTCGGCAGAGGGAATCGGACCCCACAGCAGCTATGGGAAGACGCTTCAAACATAATGCACACAATAGACAATTGTGCTACGGGTTTCTCTCCGTCCTTTAGAGCATCCAGCCCAGGGGACAGTAAAGTAAAGCGAGCCTGTTGCTTTCTCAGGCAGGACAACGGCTCAGTGATGGAAAGAAGAAGAAGAAGAAGAAGAAGAAGAAGAAGAAAAGTGTCAACTCAGCCATCATGATGAAATCTCATTGGTCTTTACAAGCTCTTAGGAGAAAAGGAATAGTACAGAAAATAAAAAGATCATAAAAATGGAAAATCTGAAGCAGATTCATTATTCGTCATTGGGAGATTGTTCCAAAAATAATGAAATTTGGAAAAAGAAAATGGAAAACCAGTGTTAAGTTAGGGTTTATTTATTCTCAAGCTAACCATCAAACTTACAAGGAAAAAAAATTTGAATAGTTCATTTTGCCCTTGTGTAGATGAGATCCGTACTACACGGTTTCCCTTTCTGGAGATTCAAACTAGAACCTAAAGGTCTACACATGCAGCATGACACTAATACATGATGCAACAGTAAAGAAGAAGAAGACTTTGTCACATGTACACTCAAGCACAGTGAGATTCCTCCTCTGCATTTAACCAGAGGTGGACAAAGTCCCCAACTTCATTACTTAAGTCAAAGTGCAGATCCCACTGGCCAAATGTTACTCCAATACAAGAGAAAGTTGTCCAGTCAAATTTTTACTCAAGTACTGAAGTACTTGCTTTTAAAAATACTTAAGTATTAAAAGTAAAATTTCTGTCAATGCATTGTCATATTATTGCCACAACGCTTACAAAACCTAACGCCGTTACCAAAGACAGAAATGTGAATTCACAAAACGAACGCATGCTGTGCATCATGGTTAGACCCCGAAGCCGTTTGTTTTCAGGATAATGGCTGGCTGATGAAATTATTGGCTGGCTAGCTGACTCAGCCAAAACCTTAATGGCTGCTGCAGCCACCAAAATGTTTATGGCTACAAATGGCTGATACTGTTTCTTCACACCTATGGTCTACGTTCAATTGATTATAAGATGCAGTGTACTGGTTACACAGATACATAGGCTATTTCCACAACACAGTTTGGTTAAAAAACTGATTGTACTACAACAAATGGTGTATTTATGATAGCATTTATTGATTATAAGTTATTTATTTATTACATTTATTTATTATAAGTACTTAGATGTATTATTATTATCTCTCTCTCTCACACATACACACGGGTCATTTAACATGAAATCATATGAATTATGAGATATTAAAATATAGTAGGCCCTAGTAGACTTTATTCTGTGCAGTGTACGGCGACGGATTCGCTCTAAATTATCTCCGACCGCCAAGTTCACTAATGTTCTGTCTGCCTTGCCTACCAGGCAAACAGAGCGGTCAGTATATTGCTAGCTGTGGTCAGACTGCAAAGTATGAATCATGAAAGAGTGTCTCTGAGGGAGTCCCGCTTAATTAATGGACGTCACTGTGTGGCATATATCCGGGCGAACGGATCAAACAAATGGTGGGAATAAAAAGCAAATTACCACAGGTCCCCTGGTCTCTTACTTCATTGTAAATATAAATCTAGCAAGATTGTAGTTCAATGCTAATAATAAGCTAATCTGGATTGTTCGAGGAAGGCATCTAGCTATCTACTCTCACTAGCAATGACCAGTGAAGGACTGGCAGCTATCTTACTATGATGAAAGTAGAGTGGTGGAGTACTTTTTTTTTTTATCAATCTCGAAGTATGTGAAACAAACAAACAAAAAAAATACCTTTACACTTTCCCTCAGCAGCGGCAAAGAATGCAGCCATCTCGTCGATATCGGAGTCGAATGATGCTCTGGGTGGGTTCCCGGGTTCCCCAGTGTATCGTGGTAACGGTGTGAGGGGCGGGAAGCCAGACAGGTAGTCACAACGGCAAGCTTGTGGTGGCTCTCTGTGCTGTGATATCAGTTCTAAATCTCTACAGTGTATGCCTATACGTCTCTATTGTGTTACTACTAGTGTGTACAGTTGATCATGTTTGTGTCACTTTTCTTGTAGCTCATGATGTGGATAAACCCATTATTTGATGTACACAATTCTTAGTGGCTCAGCCAAATTTTATTAGATAGCAGCTCAAATTGGCTTACAAAATTATTGGCTGGCGGCGGCTCAAATTCTAAATGGCGGTTTTAGCGGCGCCTGGCGGCAGCTTCAGGGTCTAATCATGGTGGTTTAACGTTAAGCTAGCTAGTCAGTGAAACTCCACCTGACATGCTAGCAAACTCTTTTCAAACTCAGAATCATATTTGGTAGCTAATGCTACCGGTACTAGAAAAGAAAGATTTCTACATTTTGTTTATTTGGCAAGATTATGCTAAAACATATCGGAAATTTCAGATAAGTTAATGTTATTCATGTTAGCAGAACTCCACTTTTACATGCTAACTAACAGTGTCCAAGTTAACTAGCTATGTGTTAATGTTAGCCGTGGACAAGGCTATGGCAACTTGGCAGGCAAATCCATTGAAAATCATTTGACTAATCAGACTGCATAGCTACGTTTGCAATGTTATCGCTAGCTCTACAAGCACAGACAACTTTATTAAAAGCTTTCTCTTGGAATAAAACCAGTGGCGGCTGGTAGTCTTTCAAACAGGGGAGGCTGGTCGGTTACGATATTTCCAGATTTTAAAAGAAAAAACACATCAATTTTGCCCATGCTCTTGCCTCTGATCTGGCTGATTGTTGGCAGGGTCACAAACTGTGAAATAACAGGTTCTTTTGGCCCATTAGCCTACTGTCCAATATACATGATGGTGGTGTTGGGGGGGATATTTTAACATTTTATATTTTAAAATTGTGGCATGTTGTTTAAAAATTGATCATTATTGAAAGCAGCTCTTTGTCAGGAACCTCAGCAGTAACAGCAGAGTGTTCTGGAATAGGCACAAGCACTGACCTTGGGGAGCCAAACATAGAGCTGGGGGCCACACATTTCATTCAATGACACTTTCCCTATATTTTACTTATTTTGACTGAGAAATGTTTTATTGACAATTTTGATAACCCTTCACTTTTAATCCAGGTCTGTAGTGTGAAATGTTCTCGGCTGTGTTTTTGTTTAAAAATGTTTTCCAAATTGTAGCTGTGTTTAATTCATATCCAGAGAAATATATATTCCAATATAATATACTCAGCATAAACATTTTAAATAGATTCTATATTTTTGGTCCATCCATGACATATTACTAAAGTAGCCTATTTACTGTTGTTGATGTGGGTCACTTGCTGTTAGCCAATTCACTTTCTCGTACCAGGAGAGCTGAAAGGAACGAGTATTATTCCCTACCTTTTTCACCAAGTCAATTTGAGGCGTTGGTCTACCCTGCTCTTTAATTTTAATTTTTTCCTCGAAAGGAAGACTGGCAAATGGCTTCGCCAAAATTAAATCAGCAATGCTTGGCATCCGTGCGCAGCTTTCTTGCTAGCTGACTAGCCCCCTCAAGTTCAAGTTCAGTCACTCAAACAAAATTTCTGGAACTAAGATAGCAAACTTGACAACACTATATTTACACTTTATTTACAATGAAAATATATACAAACTAAAAAAGCTGGTAGAAACCGTATGTAATGAATGAAATCAAAATGTAAGCTGATCTCTTACAATACACCACAGCACTTGTGAATCCGCATGGGACTGAACTGAGATTCACCGCTGCCTGTCTATAGTTGAAACGAGCTGTCAATCAAAGAAAATATCCGGCCGCTTTCACCAATCACCAGTCTCCTCGCAGAAACTGCCATGTCCCTCCCACTGTGAGGCTGGGAGTCCATGGGCGGGCGTTTTCGCAGTATTTGTCCAATAATCGTCTTGCATTTTGAGATTGAAAAGCGCATAGCTCCCAAATGCCATTGAAGTGCACTGAGGCTGGGCTGCATTGTGCTGTCACGAGGGGGAAAAACTCACGCACACATTAGGCGAACTGGGGAAAGTTATAACGGAATGATTTCGCACTGTAGTTGGGTTGAGCACATATATTTCTATGATTCTGGATCTGAAATAGCAATGTTATAAAGTCGGCTATAACATAAGCCTAGCACAATTCATCCTACACGATGTTCGTCATTTTTAGAGGAGGCTGAGCCTCCCTCGTTGTCTTAGAGCAATCACCCATGAATAAAACGTTTATATCCCTCAATATGCTTCTGCAGGTCGGATGGTGAGGTTTTGTCGGCTGTGATGTGGTTCGTTTTCAGCAAACAAAGCAAACTTTTAAAACGAAACGAATCATTAATCCTTTCAGAAACCTGAAACATAGGTTCTAGGTAAAGCCATGAGTGCGTGCATTCCCCAGAAGAACCGCCTCCTTCCATTCTGCCATCAACTGATCGTGTTAAATAACGCTGCTGAGAAATCACTGATCTTGATTTTATACAGTCTATGAACGTGACGTGACCCTCGTGATTACTGATCGGCTGTCTCAGTGTCACCTGAGAAAAAAACAATCACGTTTTAGAAAAGAAAAGAAAAGAAAAACATCCACTTTCAAAGCTGCTTCATAGTAACGAGGACCTTGATAGAAATGTAATGGAGTGAAAAGTACGATATTTGTCTTTCAAATGTAGTGAAGTTAAAGTCATAAGTTTCCAAAAAAATAATATTCAAGTAAAGTACAGATACTCAAAAAGTGTACTCAAGTAAACGTACTTCGTTACTGTCCACCTCTGCATTTAACCCATCTGAAGCAGTGAAAAAACACACACAGAGTAGTGAGCTGCTATGCTACAGCGCCTGGGGAGCAGTTGGGGGTTCGGTGCCTTGCCCAAGGGCACTTCAGCCCAACCTCAGCCCAAGGCCACCCCATATTAACCTAACCACATGTCTTAAAGAGAAAAATCATTGATGAATTTAACGCAACATTAATATTCACATTAAACATGTTGAGATTATGTGATTGTGGAAGCGGGGGCGTGGTCAAGCATCGGTTTGTGAATGAAGGGCGGGGCCAGAGAAGGTGAGTGGCAAAGTGATTTCACCTGTTGTTAATTGATGATTGTCTGTTTCAGTGATGGCTGAGGGTTGATAAGGAGAGGAAGAGCGTGTGTGTGTGTAGAATAAAGTAATGTTGAAAAGCTAGTTCAAAAATAAAAGAATGGTGTTTGAACATCATTACCTGCCCGTCTGCGCTTCAGTATTCCACCCACCTCAGTGATGTTTCCACAAAAACAAATGTTCGAGTCGACAAGTGGTGATGAGCTGGTGCTTGTTCTCATCTCATTCATCTCATCATCTCTAGCCGCTTTATCCTGTTCTACAGGGTTGCAGGCAAGCTGGAGCCTATCCCAGCTGACTACGGGCGAAAGGCGGGGTACACCCTGGACAAGTCTCCAGGTCATCACAGGGCTGACACATAGACACAGACAACCATTCACACTCACATTCACACCTACGCTCAATTTAGAGTCACCAGTTAACCTAACTTGCATGTCTTTGGACATGTCTTTGGTTCCATCCCATCCCATGAAGTTCATGATCACGTGAGGAGATTTGAAAAGCCGCTGAGACTGAGACCAAGCTTCAACACATCACAACGTAGGCCACAGACCATGGACTGAACAAACACCACTTTCATTCCCAAGTTCCTTTCCTTTTTTTTTTCTTTTTCCTCCAGACGTTTTCTTTAAAATAGTTATCTTTATCATTTTTGTTGCCTTTATTAATTAAACAGAAAAAACACTGAATGAGAGACTCCACCAAGCCTGGAGCAGTGTGATGATGTTTCCACAACCTGCACCCTGATTGGTTGAATGTGTTCATTTCATGGACAAAATTATAGAAAAATCGAACCTGCTGAGAAAAAAATAAACAAACAGCTTTTTCACACACCTTTCACAGTCGCCTTTGACGTGAAAGTGTTTGTGTACGGGAGAGTCTTTTAAGAGGAAAAAAAATTAATTAAAGACATGTTTCGGCAGATCAGTTTAATGAGGAATGACTGGTCTTACATCACATGACATACATATATACCGTAAGTGGGGACGCTGTGTAAACTGTAGATAAACTCAGAATGCGATAATTTGCAAAACATGGAAAGCCTATTTTTCATTGAACATAGTACAAAGACAACATTTCACATGTTGAAACTGAGAAATTTCATTGTTTTTTGAAATATATAAGCTCATTTTGAATTTGATGTCAGCAACACATTTCAAAAAAGTTGGGACAGGGGCATGTTTACCACTGTGTTGTATCACCTCTACTTTTAACAACACCCGGTAAACGTTTGGGAACTGAGGAGACCAAGAGAAATGTCGTCCCATTCTTGCCTGATGTACAATTTCAGTTGCTCAACAGTTCGGGGTCTCCTTTGTCTTATTTTACACTTCATAATGCACGAAATGTTTTAAATGGGAGACAGGTCTGGACTGCAGGCAGGCCAGTTTAGCACCCGGACTCTTTTACAATGGAGCCATGCAGTTTTAATATGTGCAGAAAGCGGTTTCGCGTGTTGTCTTGCTGAAAGAAGGAAGGCCTTCCCTGAAAAAGATTTTGTCTGGATGGCAGCATATTGCTCCGAAACGTGTATATATTGCTCAGCATTAATGATGCCTTCCCAGATGTACAAGCTCCCCATGTCATGTGCACTAATTCCCCCTCATACCATCACAGATGCTGCTTTTGAACTGTGCACTGATAACAAGCCGGATGGTCCCTCTCCTCTTTAGCCTGGAGGACGTGGGGTCCATGATTTCTAAAAAGAATTTCTACTTTTGATTCGTCAGACCTCGGGACAATTTTCCACTTTGCCTCAGTCCATCGTAAAGGAGCTCGGGCCCAGAGAAGGTGGTGGTGTTTCTGGATATTGTTTATATCTGGTTTTAACTGGACGCAGTAATGAACTGTTTTCACAGACGATGGTTTTCTGAAGTGTTCCCGAGCCCATACAGTGATTTCCACTACAGACACGTGTCTGCTTTTAATGCAGTGTCTCCTGAGGGCCTGAAGATCACAGGCATCCAATGTCAGTTTTCAGCCTTGTCTCTTGCATACAGAGATTTCTCCAGATTCTCTGAATCCTTTAATGATATTATGGACCATAGATGATGTGATCTCCAAATCCTTTGCAGTTTTACATTGAGGAACGTTATTCTTAAATTGTTGCACTGTTTGCCCACGCAGTCTTTCACAGAGTGGTGAACCCTGCCCATCTTTACTTCTGAGAGACTCCACCTCAATGGGATGCTCTTTTTATACCCAATCATGTTACTGACCTGTTGCCAATTAACCAAATTAGGTTTTTTTTTTTAGCATGACACAACTTTTTCAGTCATCTGTTGCCCTGTCCCAGCTTTTCTGAAACGTGTTGCTGACATCAAATTCAAAACGAGCACATATTTTTCAAAACCAATAAAATTTCTCAGTTTCAACATTTGATATGTTGTTCTTGTACTATTTTCAATGAAATATAGGGTTTCCATAATTTACAAATCTTCACATTCTGTTTTTATGTACAGTTTACTCAGCGTCCCAACTTTTTTGGAATTGGGGTTGTATTATATATACACCATGAACCAATCAACCAATTACAACACCAATTAAAAATTAAGATAAATCATATATATTTTTAATTGGCATTGTAATTGGTCGATTGGTTAATGGTGATATACAGTGCTGTGTAAAAGTCCTAGGCACATGTAAAGAAATGCTGTCAACCAAAAATGGCTTAAAAAATAATGAAATGAAATGTTTCAACTAGTGCTGTCAAGCGATTAAAATATTTAATCGCGATTAATGTCGCGACTGTCATAGTTAACTCGCGATTAATCGCAATTTAATCGCACATTTTTGTCACATGAAAAACCATTGTAATTCTCTTACCAGCATAAAAAAGTGAACAGGCTTGTTTTGTACTAATGTTTTTCTTATTGCAAAGCATAACACGTCTTGACACAGCCACTGCAAACTGAAACCTAAGCTGAGCACCGTGGCTCTTCGTCCCGAGACTAACAAGAGAACCATGAGTGAAGTGATCTACTGCTTGAGTTAGTCTATCAGAGAGACAGGTTACACAGTGACGGTAGGCTTGACATGCTTGATTATAATATAAAGTACACTATTATATTAACTTTAAGTTGTTCATTGATAAATATTGCATTGAATCTGATCTTTACTGTTTCAGCTCACTTAACACATTTTGTACTTTTACACTTTCTGCCTGTTGATGCGTCGCGCTGTCCAATCAGAGGCGGCCAAATTTGCATATTACAGGAAGGATTTCTGGGATAGCATTGAGTTTACAGTTCAGAGGGATCTGGCTTCTTTAGACGCTGTCTTCTTAAAACTGAATAAATATTTAAAAAGAGCCAAATGAGCCAGTCTTTTGAACGGCTCTTTTCAAAGAACAGATCACAAAGATGCGGATCCCATCAAAGAGCCATAAATCCCATCTCTACTAGCGCGCCCTGCCCGTGCTGGTTCTTTGGGGGGAGGAGGACAGAGGACTCTGGCTGTGCGGGGCGTGGCATTACAGTCTAGCTGCTGGTTTTCTAAGCAAAGTCTCTGTTCCAAGTTCCTGGCAGTTTCAAAAGCTTATGAAAAACCTACATCATGTCACAGAGCGTTAATCTCGCGATAAAAAACTTATCGCCGTTAAAATTGAGTCAAGTTAATGCGTTAATAACGCGACATTTTTGACAGCACTAGTTTCAACATTTAAAAAAAATACTATAAACAGTAATCAGTAAGCCATAATAAATGAAACAAAGTCAGTATCTCGTGTGAGACGACCCTTTGATTAAAAAAATAATAAAATAGTAGTCTGAGGTCCAGTGAGTGCAGTTTTATGTGGAAATGAGCTGTAGGTTTTACTGAGCATCTTACAGAACCAGCCCCAGTTCTTCTGGACACTTTGACTGCCACACTCACTTCTTCATTTTACACCAAAACCCAGCAGCCTTCATTATGTTTCCTTTTTTTAATCTGAAAAGTGCTCTCTTATAGAATATGCTGCTCAGACATATTACAAACATTTTTTTCTGTAACATTTAATTTTGCGTTGAAAAAAACTCCAAACTTTTGGAACTCTAAAATGTTTTTGTAATGTTTTGACTCAATAATGTCCATCCATGCATCCATTATCTGTAGCCGCTTTATCCTGTACAGGGTCGCGGGCAAGCTGGAGCCTATCCCAGCTGGCTACAGGCGAAAGGCGGGGTACACCCTGGACAAGTCGCCAGGTCATCACAGGGCTGCACATAGACACAGACAACCATTCACACTCACATTCACACCTACGCTCAATTTAGAGTCACCAGTTAACCTAACCTGCATGTCTTTGGACTGTGGGGGAAACCGGAGCACCCGGAGGAAACCCACGCGGACACGGGGAGAACATGCAAACTCCGCACAGAAAGGCCCCCGTCAGCCACTGGGCTCGAACCCAGGACCTTCTTGCTGTGACGCAACAGTGCTAACCACTACACCACCGTGCTGGCCAGACTCAGTAATGTAGGAACCATAAAATAGAAGTCTATAACAAAGTTTGTTTGAAAAAAAAACGGGGGGGGGGGGGGGGGGGGGGGGGGCTAAGACTTTTGCACAATACTGTATACGGTCATGTGATGCAAGGCTAGTCATTCCTCATTAAACTGAAGATGTCATAAGATATCCCAAAACATGTCTTTAAAAAGATGTTTTGTGTTTTATTATATTTCTCTAAATTGTATTGCTATCATGATCATACAGAAACATAGTCGTTTGAAAAATATATATATTTTCAGATGAAAAAATTGTAACGCACAAATACACAAATGTTACTTTGCACTTGTCTTTGTCTCGTCATTGATGTTTATTGTACTTAGATAGCTACATACTGTACAACCCCGATTCCAAAAAAGTTGGGACAAAGTACAAATTGTCAATAAAAACGGAATGCAATGATGTGGAAGTTTCAAAATTCCATATTTTATTCAGAATAGAACATAGATGACATATCAAATGTTTAAACTGAGAAAATGTATCATTTAAAGAGAAAAATTAGGTGATTTTAAATTTCATGACAACAACACATCTCAAAAAAGTTGGGACAAGGCCATCCCAGACCTCGAGAAGGCTGAGAAAGCGAAAGACATGGCTATCAGAAGAAACCTCGAACACTTTTTGTGGCTACTGCCTCATAGAGGCGAAGTGAGGCAGTAACCATTATGTTATCATGTTGTACGAATAAGTAGAACAATAGCACACTGCGCGTACGCATAACAATCAGCAGAACAGCGAATCGTGATCTCGAACATTTGATCTCGCATTATCAAAAGGTACGCAAGAACGAGTGGTGAAGCCACAATGTCATCGTGTTGTAAAAAATGAGTGTAACAATAGCGAAACTTCGTAACCAATCAGCACTTATCCTGATCAAGTTCGATTACCCGTTCTACTTCTTGATAAACTTCGGAACCAGAAACGAAATAAGAGAAATCTCGTTATAACTTCGTAGTATCGGAAGATAATCAGCAGATAAAAAGATAAATGAAATTCACCTCGTGGTTCGCCGAGGCTACTGATTCGATATCAAGTAAGTGGTGTTTATTTTAAGAAAATTTACCTTTTGATCATCACCACTTTTGTTTGGTCCTTCTGAAAGATCAAATGAAAGGTTTTGTAATTTTTTTTTTTTTAAAGCTTTTTGGCAGATATATCGAGAAGTCGATATCAAACTTCTGCTATTCGCTTTCATTTTGAAATTTTATATTTTAAATTCTTTACACGACACTTGTGAAACAAAAATGTGCTCATTAGTACTAGCGGTTTCATATACTTAGTTCTAATTAGTACTATTAGTTTTAGTCATGGGCGGCACGGTGGTGTAGTGGTTAGCGCTGTTGCCTCACAGCAAGAAGGTCCTGGGTTCGAGCCCCGGGGCCGGCGAGGGCCTTTCTGTGTGGAGTTTGCATGTTCTCCCCGTGTCCGCGTGGGTTTCCTCCGGGTGCTCCGGTTTCCCCCACAGTCCAAAGACATGCAGGTTAGGTTAACTGGTGACTCTAAATTGAGCGTAGGTGTGAATGTGAGTGTGAATGGTTGTCTGTGTCTATGTGTCAGCCCTGTGATGACCTGGCGACTTGTCCAGGGTGTACCCCGCCTTTCACCCGTAGTCAGCTGGGATAGGCTCCAGCTTGCCTGCGACCCTGTAGAAGGATAAAGCGGCTAGAGATAATGAGATGAGTTTTAGTCATTAGTACTAGTAGTTTCATATACTCTTTCTCATCAGCGACAGAATGATGGAACTGTCAGTGCACGCTCAAAGGTAAACCTGTAGATGTCAGTAATGCAACACTGTGGATGCCAGCTGCTGTAAAACCCAAGAGAAGAAGAAGGTGGTAAACCTGTGCACACGGACTTCCTCTGTCTGCTTGACTGCGCCAAGCGAGCAATTTCATGGACATAATTTGCTTTAATCCCCTCAAATTAAATAACTTCCCAGCCACAGAATGGCCTGATATTTTGTGAGATATTACAGAAATAAACATGTATCACAATGACCACATTTCAGAGCGAACTAAATTTCACCGAATTTATGAAATCGAAAGGCCGTCTCGCTTAAACACATTTATATACAGGTATACAGCGATGGCGGCGGCAGATAACCTTCAAATTAACTGCTAATCATAGAGGTTCACATACTTTTGCCACTCTCAGACGTGGATCATTTTCCTCAATAAATAAATGACCAAGTATAATATTTTTGTCTCATTTGTTTAACTGGGTTCTCTTTATCTACTTTTAGGACTTGTGTGAAAATCTGATGTTTTAGGTCACATTTATGCAGAAATATAGAAAATTCTAAAGGGTTCACAAACTTTCAAGCACCACTGTAGATGCCCGGCGCACAAGAGGCATGGCGTATTGCGCCACGTGAAGTATCTGTTTAGCACTCTCTTAACACTTTATAATAGCCTTATTTATATTACCGCTTTTTGATTTTGCTGATTTAGTATGGGGTGATAAAAATAATGAAGTACTCCTGCAACAGCTTCGATGTCTGATATTACAAAATAATGCTGCAAGATCTAGTTTAGACCAACTGAAGCACTTTTCGGCTGCTCAAGCTTTTAATCAGTTTAAATGGGAAGCTCAAGCTATCTGCCGCCGCCATCGCTGTATACCTGTATATAAATGTGTTTAAGCGAGACGGCCTTTCGATTTCATAAAATCGGTGAAATTTAGTTCGCTCTGAAACGTGGTCATTGTGATATATGTTTATTTCTGTAATATCTCACAAAATATCAGGCCATTCTGTGGCTGGGAAGTTCTTTAATTTGAGGGGATTAAAGCAAATAATGTGCATGAAATTGCTCGCTTGGCGCAGTCAAGCAGACAGAGGAAGTCCGTGTGCGCATGCGCAGGTTTACCACCTTATTCTTCTTTTGGGTTTTACAGCAGCTGACATCCACAGTGTTGCATTACTGACATCTACAGGTTTACCTTTGAGCGTGCACTGACAGTTCCATCATTCAGTCGCTAAACGAACAGCTGATCACACCGAGGTGCTCGCTGAGCGCCGATATTTATTAGTTTGGTCCTGCGTTTCCTTTCCTTCGTATACAATCCCGATTCCAAAAAAAGTTGGGACAAAGTACAAATTGTAAATAAAAACGGAATGCAATGATGTGGGAGTTTCAAAATCCATATTTTATTCAGAATAGAACATAGATGACATATCCAATGTTTAAACTGAGAAAATGTATTATTTAAAGAGAAAAATTAGGTGATTTTTAAATTTCATGACAACAACACATCTCAAAAAAGTTGGGACAAGGCCATGTTTACCACTGTGAGACATCCCCTTTTCTCTTTACAACAGTCTGTAAACGTCTGGGGACTGAGGAGACAAGTTGCTCAAGTTTAGGGATAGAAATGTTCACGCATTCTTGTCTAATGTAGGATTATAGTTGCTCAACTGTCTTAGGTCTTTTTTGTCGTATCTTCCGTTTTATGATGCGCCAAATGTTTTCTATGGGTGAAAGATCTGGACTGCAGGCTGGCCAGTTCAGTACCCGGACCCTTCTTCTACGCAGCCATGATGCTGTAATTGATGCAGTATGTGGTTTGGCATTGTCATGTTGGAAAATGCAAGGTCTTCCCTGAAAGAGACGTCGTCTGGATGGGAGCATATGTTGCTCTAGAACCTGGATCTACCTTTCAGCATTGATGGTGTCTTTCCAGATGTGTAAGCTGCCCATGCCACACGCACTAATGCAACCCCATACCATCAGAGATGCAGGCTTCTGAACTGAGCGCTGACAACAACTTGGGTCGTCCTTCTCCTCTTTAGTCCGAATGACATGGCGTCCTAGCGCTGTCGCCTCACAGCAAGAAGGTCCTGGGTTCGAGCCCCGGGGCCGGTGAGGGCCTTTCTGTGTGGAGTTTGCATGTTCTCCCCGTGTCCGCGTGGGTTTCCTCCGGGTGCTCCGGTTTCCCCCACAGTCCAAAGACATGCAGGTTAGGTTAACTGGTGACTCTAAATTGACCGTAGGTGTGAGTGTGAATGGTTGTCTGTGTCTATGTGTTAGCCCTGTGATGACCTGGCGACTTATCCAGGGTGTACCCCGCCTTTCGCCCATAGTCAGCTGGGATAGGCTCCAGCTTGCCTGCGACCCTGTAGAAGGATAAAGCGGCTAGAGATAATGAGATGAGATGAATGAGACACGGCGTCCCTGATTTCCATAAAGAACTTCAAATTTTGATTCGTCTGACCACAGAACAGTTTTCCACTTTGCCACAGTCCATTTTAAATGAGCCTTGGCCCAGAGAAGACGTCTGCGCTTCTGGATCATGTTTAGATACGGCTTCTTCTTTGAACTATAGAGTTTTAGCTGGCAACGGCGGATGGCACGGTGAATTGTGTTCACAGATAATGTTCTCTGGAAATATTCCTGAGCCCATTTTGTGATTTCCAATACAGAAGCATGCCTGTATGTGATGCAGTGCCGTCTAAGGGCCCGAAGATCACGGGCACCCAGTATGGTTTTCCGGCCTTGACCCTTACGCACAGAGATTCTTCCAGATTCTCTGAATCTTTTGATGATATTATGCACTGTAGATGATGACATGTTCAAACTCTTTGCAATTTTACACTGTCGAACTCCTTTCTGATATTGCTCCACTATTTGTCGGCGCAGAATTAGGGGGATTGGTGATCCTCTTCCCATCTTTACTTCTGAGAGCCGCTGCCACTCCAAGATGCTCTTTTTATACCCAGTCATGTTAATGACCTATTGCCAATTGACCTAATGAGTTGCAATTTGGTCCTCCAGCTGTTCCTTTTTTGTACCTTTAACTTTTCCAGCCTCTTATTGCCCCTGTCCCAACTTTTTTGAGATGTGTTGCTGTCATGAAATTTCAAATGAGCCAATATTTGGCATGAAATTTCAAAATGTCTCACTTTCGACATTTGATACAGTGGGGCAAAAAAGTATTTAGTCAGTCACCAATTGTGCAAGTTCTCCCACTTAAAAAGATGAGAGAGGCCTGTAATTTTCATCATAGGTATACCTCAACTATGAGAGACAGAATGAGAAAAAAAAATCCAGAAAATCACATTGTCTGATTTTTAAAGAATTTATTTGCAAATTATGGTGGAAAATAAGTATTTGGTCAATAACAAAAGTTCATCTCAATACTTTGTTATATACCCTTTGTTGGCAGTGACAGAGGTCAAACGGTTTCTGTAAGTCTTCACAAGGTTTTCACACACTGCTGCTGGTATTTTGGCCCATTCCTCCATGCAGATCTCCTCTAGAGCAGTGATGTTTTGGAGCTGTCGCTGGGCAACACGGACTTTCAACTCCCTCCAAAGATTTTCTATGGGGTTGAGATCTGGAGACTGGCTAGGCCACTCCAGGACCTTGAAATGCTTCTTATGAAGCCACTCCTTCGTTGCCCGGGCAGTGTGTCTGGGATCATTGTCATGCTGAAAGACCCAGCCACGTTTCATCTTCAATGCCCTTGCTGATGGAAGGAGGTTTTCACTTAAAATCTCACGATACATGGCCCCATTCATTCTTTCCTTTACACGGATCAGTCGTCCTGGTCCCTTTGCAGAAAAACAGCCCCAAAGCATGATGTTTCCACCCCCATGCTTCACAGTAGGTATGGTGTTCTTTGGATGCAACTCAGCATTCTTTCTCCTCCAAACATGACAAGTTGAGTTTTTACCAAAAAGTTCTATTTTGGTTTCATCTGACCATATGACATTCTCCCAATCCTCTTCTGGATCATCCAAATGCTCTCTAGCAAACTTCAGACGGGCCTGGACATGTACTGGCTTAAGCAGGGGGACACGTCTGGCACTGCAGGATTTGAGTCCCTGGCGGCGTAGTGTGTTACTGATGGTAGCCTTTGTTACTTTGGTCCCAGCTCTCTGCAGGTCATTCACTAGGTCCCCCCGTGTGGTTCTGGGATTTTTGCTCACCGTTCTTGTGATCATTTTGACCCCACGGGGTGAGATCTTGCGTGGAGCCCCAGATCGAGGGAGATTATCAGTGGTCTTGTATGTCTTCCATTTTCTAATAATTGCTCCCACAGTTGATTTCTTCACACCAAGCTGCTTACCTATTGCAGATTCAGTCTTCCCAGCCTGGTGCAGGTCTACAATTTTGTTTCTGGTGTCCTTTGACAGCTCTTTGGTCTTGGCCATAGTGGAGTTTGGAGTTTGACTGTTTGAGGTTGTGGACAGGTGTCTTTTATACTGATAACGAGTTCAAACAGGTGCCATTAATACAGGTAACGAGTGGAGGACAGAGGAGCCTCTTAAAGAAGTTGTTACAGGTCTGTGAGAGCCAGAAATCTTGCTTGTTTGTAGGTGACCAAATACTTATTTTACCGAGGAATTTACCAATTAATTCATTAAAAATCCTACAATGTGATTTCCTGGATTCTTTCCCCCCATTCTGTCTCTCATAGTTGAAGTGTACCTATGATGAAAATTACAGGCCTCTCTCATCTCATCTTTTTAAATGGGAGAACTTGCACAATTGGTGGCTGACTAAATACTTTTTTGCCCCACTGTATGTTGTCTATGTTCTATTGTGAATACAATATCAGTTTTTGAGATTTGTAAATTATTGCATTCCATTTTTATTTACAATTTGTACTTTGTCCCAACTTTTTTGGAATCGGGGTTGTATAACAACGTCTTTTCTTCTCGCTTTCTTTCCGTTACTGTAGTTGGTCTTTCACGTTTCATTCATACACTCGCATCCACCATTTTTTCCTCCTGTTTCAAATTTGTATCCCACAATGCCTTGCGTGAACGGGGAAAGCCCACCACGTCAAGCATGATGTAGTGTCTTGAATTGGGTCATGGTGAAGCAGGAAAAAATAGCGGAGAATTTAGGGCCACGTGGAGATAAATTCATTAATTGTTCTATTTAAAAAAAAAATGGAAGTCTGTGATTCAAATTCAGTAGCTTTCAGTCACGAAACAAAAATAATTGGGTGTCAAGAAAAAATTTATGACCCACACTTGAAAAATCTGAAAAACAGTCTAGCTTTAACAAGATCATATATTTTGATTTTAATTTTACTAGGAATTATGGTATACATAATTATGATACATGCCGCCATCAGGATTTACACTTGCCACGTGTGTGTACTAACTGGGGCGGTGTTCTATATTTCATGCAGCCGCCGACTGGAACAATTTCGATATTACTGGAAAACAGGCATCAAGCCTTCATGAGTTCATATTGTTTCTAAGATGAACTTAATTTTACTCCTATATACTTAGATATTACACATGTAATTTTATATTATTTTAGAAACATTTCACTTTTAGTTTTTATTTGTATAATTATATTCATATTATTTATTAGATAGATACATGATTGTAAATGTGCAGGACCTCTCTGAAAAACACCACAGTGACGAGAGCCTCCTCTATAAACATCGTTATAAATAAAATGAATAAAACATCAAAATTTTCCCAATTGTACCATTCTTATTTGGATGGACGAGTCAAAGAAGCGTTCCTCATAGTCATGAAAGTAGCATTTGATACACTATATGGCATAAATACATACAGTATCATAAATACATAATAGATATTTTTAAAAAAGAAACCCCAGACATGTCAAATCCTCACACTGTTGCCTTGGATAACAATATATTCAAACTAATCCTGCTTGATCGCTTCATTGTGGTTGATATTTCAGTGCAAGATCCGAAATTAAAACTAAATAAATAAGAATAAAAAGGCGCTACAGTTAACAAGTCAATCCCAGTTATCTGCTTTTGATCCCATCTTTGCGGGTGGCGTATAAAACCCTGAACCCTGCCCTCACACAGCCCTTCATCAACTGCCGTCTGCATGGGACCGAGACGCGGCAAAGCCCGAGGGGGAAGACCTGCTGCCAAAGACAAGCCTGCGAACAAATGGTAACATGACCAAAACTGCCCAAGCACTACTGAATTTATTTCTTTTTCCCAAGCTTTATTCACCAACTGACTGACTCACTCTGCCCACCCTCAACGCAACCCCCGGGATAAAAAAAAAAATTAAAAAATAAAAAGAGTGGGAGGAAAGCAAAAGAAAGAGTCAGAAAAAGAACAAGTCCGTCCTTTTGGCCTTGGAAGAAATAAAGCTTTGTGAGTGTCGGCAGCGGTGGCACATTTGACAGGTCTTTACCAGTCTTCGGCTCTTTTGTGTCGCTCATATAATGGAGCAAAACACAAACTGAGCCAGTGTAGCGTTGTGGCCCGGGCTATTAGTCAACGTGACGGCCTTTGGAGATGCTAATGGCCATATAGTGTGTCCTCCCCCTCCTCAGAAGCTGGTTATCTGATAACACAAAGGCATTCTGCTGGAGGTTGACTTCTCTTTCTCTGGTCTATTGAGACCATCCAGAGTCATTAGGTTAAGGTCTCTTTCTCGAAAAATGCCTCCAGTTCCTCACGTCGACTCCCAAACTGGGAATATTAGCATTCTCTGGAGCAGCAAATCAAGCAGCCAATCAAGGCTTGCTGGAGCATATACGTACAGGATGCATGTATATATGTATGTATATGACCCCCCTCAGGTGCTAAAGACACAAAATGTCAGGAAGACTAGAAAGAAGGAAACAGAAATCCCCAGTCACGTCCCACCCCCTCGATTCACTCTGCCCCCCTCCAGCCATGTTGCGATGCCAGTAACAATCAAACCCTTGTGAAATGCGAGATGATGCCCAGGAGTTAAAAACCTCTCAGCCCGTTTTATTCAGTAACCCCACACTTGCACACAACACGGCTCATATTCATGCTGCTTCATTAGCTGTAGGACATGTACCTCACTAACACAGACTGTACACACACACAATCCCTTTCAATAACTAGACAAGCTTCTCATCATGAACATCCAACACTAATAAGGACATTCTATCAACTTTTAAACATGTACCAAGCACCAAATATTTAATGCCAGGATCAGACTATATGATATTTTTCTCTTTCATCCAACCCGAACCCACGTCCTTGTGGTTAGCGTGTTCGCTTCTCAACCAGGACATTGCGAGTTATACTCGCAGTCGGGTCATACCAAAGGCCATCATAAAAATGGTACCTCCTGCCATCTGGCGAGGCATGTCGCAATAGGGAGTATGGGGCAGCCATGACCTAAAGGTGAGAGGAGGAGCTTTGGGACCAACAGGTTGCTGGTTTGATTCTCTAGACCAGCAGGACCTTGAGCAAGGCACAACCCCCAAGTGCTCCCTGGGTGCTTCAGCACAGCTACCCAGTGCTCTGGGTATTTGTGCTCACATCCCCAGATAGGTTAAATGTAGAGAAAGAATTTCACTGTGCTCTAATAAAGGCTTAAAATTCCCAACTCTTGTGGTTACCAGAGGACCAGCCCTGCACTGTAATCATAGCTGTAATGGGCGAGAGCCTATGGAAATTGGTACCATTAGTACTTGATAGGAGAATGCCTAGGAAGACCAGGCACTGGAAGGACTTTTTTTTTTTGTAATCTTAACCCATGTCCTAGTGGTTAGCGTGTCCACTTTTCAACTAGGAGATCATGAGTTCTACTTGCAGTTGGGTCATACCAAAGACCACCATAAAAATGGTACCTACTGCCATCTGGTGGGGCATGCCACAACAGATGTGAGTAGGGAGCCAAATTGGGGCAGCCATGGTCTAAAGGTTAGAGCTTTGGGATCAACAGGTTGCTGGTTTGATTCTCTGGACTAGCAGGACCTTGAGCAAGGCACAACTATGGAAATGGAAATTGATGCCAGTAATACTTGGTCGGAGACTGCCAAGGAAGGACCTTTTTTGAACTGTAACCCATGTCAGATTAGATGATCTACTCTTCTTCTTCATCCCATAGCCGGTAAAGGCCATAGGGGCACCACTGATGACATTTTAACAGTCCATCATTGGTGTGTCTACAGCATTTAAACTGGTGGAGCCCATCCCTCTCCAAGCTTGATCAATGGACAATTTAGAGTAGCCAGTTAGCCTAACCTGCATGTCTTTGGACTGTGGGGGAAACTGGAGCACCCAGAGGAAACCCATGCAGACACAGGGAGAACATGCAAACTCTACACAGGAAGGCCCCTGTCGGGCTACTGAGCTTGAACCCAGAACCTTCTTGCTATGAGGCAACAGTGCTAACCACTACACCACCGTGCCACCTGATTAGTTGATCACAGTGCCATAAATTCTTGCCGTGTCTTGGTCAGGAGACTGGCAACTTTACAAGTTTGACCCTGATAAATCACCACCAATCAGGGAAGCCAGCCATGGCCTAATGGCTAGAGAAACAGCTTTGGGACCAAAAGGTTGCCGGTTTGATTCCCTGGACCTTGAGCAACTGCTCCGCAGGCTGCTCAGAGTGTGTTGTACATCGCTCCGGATAAGAGCATCTGCTAAATGCCCTTGTGTGTCATCAGGGATGAGGGTCAAGAAATTGCCAATCATGGCAATCATGGAACATCTCATTAGTTGTTATCAAACTTATTCAAAAAATACAAAAATTCTGACATGCTAGCTTTTCATCAGGGTGTCGTGTGAAGTCCCAGACGCCACATCGCTGTTCTTCGGTTATGTCAAGACCTGCAAGTTTTCAGCCACATCAAAATGATGTACAAATCAGGCTGAACTCGTGATCTGATCTGGGCGCAAGTGGTCGGGAAGTAATTCCAAGTCATTTCTACTGTTATAAGGAAAGTAATCAACAACAGTGAGGTGTGATGAAGCCGAGTTACTGTCACCACTCAAAGGTAGTGAATTTCCTTTAACAGCACAAATGTTTTATTCCTCTGCCACCACAGCACAGCAAATCAAGCTTTTAATTGCTGAGAACAAAACAACGTACTTATTTGTAATCTGACTATAGTTGCATTTAAAATTCAGGAAAATACATTCATTTCTGTTATGTAAGCATTTTATCCTGGACACAATGGCAGTGACTCTACGGACTATTCCAGAAACACTTCACACACACCGTGGATGGAACACCGGTTCTCCAGATCACTACTGAGCATCACACTCACGTTCATACACGTTCTCTTCAGCACAAACCTGAAAGTAAAGGCTTCTAACATAATACACACACACCCACTAGACTAGAACTAAAATGTTCTCAGGGGAACACCGTGAGGTTCATGTTCGCGAAATTGTACCTCGTCACGACTTACTGTGGATGAAAAGTTGGTGGTTAATGAAGGGTTTAATGATGGGTAACGATGATTAGGGCTTAGGATTAATATAACGACCTTGGAATATAACTGATCAATAAAATAAAAGCTGAGTAACTAAATTTGCAGCCAAATGGAAAATACATTTTTTTTTTTTAAATTTGTATATTCTTCAAGCTCATGAAACTGCATATGTATAATGACCTATGAATTATTCAAATCAAAAGCCTTAGGCATCCTATTTTTTTCATGTAAACTTTGTTACAAATTTCTATTTTATGACTTCTACATTATCGGGTCAAAAACATTTTAGAATTCCAAACGTTCGGGGGTGGGGGTGGTTGTCCCCAACACAAAATTAAAATGTTACAGGAAAAAAAAAAAAAAAAAAAAGAGTGCTCTGAGAGCACAATATCCCCTGCTGGCAACTCGGCCATAACTCTGGTAAAATGCGACTGAAGTGAACGAAATTGTAATATGCGTATTACCAACATATAACAAAGAATCCTGTCTAGTTTTGTGAAATTCCTCCAAAAATTGTGAGAGGAGTTGATTTCAGAAGGTGAGTACCCTTCCCGGGATGGATGGATGGACGGACATCACCACGACATAATCCCCCTTCAGACCTTTCGGCCAGTGGGGGATAAAAATTGTGAGGGAAGTTGATTTCAGAAAGCAAGCACACCTTGATGAAATTGCCAAAGTACAAGTTTGTTAATAATCAAGGGCATAACTCTGGGGAAATTTGCCCAAATTAAACAAAATTTCAATCTGCGTATAACGGTCATATAACAAAGCCTTTTGCCAAGTTTGGTGAAATTCCTCCACAAATTGCGAGAGGAGCTGATTTCAGAAGAACGTCCACCCTCATGAAATTGTCAAAGTACAAGTTATTTAATCAAGGGTCAAAACTCTGGGAAAATTTTCACAAACAAAATTAAATCGCAATCTGTGTATTACCGTCATATAACAAGGCCTTTTACCAAGCTTCGAGAAATTCGTCCAAAAATTATGAGAGGAGTTGATGTCAGAAGGAAAACACACCAAGTATAATATTGTTAATCAAGGGCTGTAACTCTGGTAAAATGTGATCGAATTTAATGAAATTGCAATATGAGTATTACTGACATATAACAAAGAGCCCTACCAAGTTTTGTGAAATTCCTCCACAAGTTGTGAGAGGAGTCGATTTCAGAAGGTGAGCGCCCTTCCCGGGATGGACAGACCGACATCGCCATGACATAATCCCCCATCGGGCCTTTCAACCAGCAGGGGAAAAAAATTTGTAATATGTCTGCGCAGTATATTCCATAAGAGAGCACTTTTCAGATGAAAAAAGAAAACATAATGAAGGCTGCTGGGTTTTGGTGTAAAATGAAGAAGTGAGTGTGACGGTCAAAGTGTCCAGAAGAACTGTGGCTGGTTCTGGAAGATGCTCAGTAAAACCTACCTGAGAGTACTTTTTTTTTTTTTTAAAGCAAAGGGTCATCTCACACCAAATACTGACTTTATTTCATTTATTATGGCTTACTGATTATGGTTTATATATATGTTAATTATTTTTAAGCCATTTCTGCTCTACAGCATTTCTTTCCATGTGCTTAAGACTTTTACACAGCAGTGTGTTTATAATGCATACATTATAATGTGTTCTGAGAACAGTTAACCAATAACATTTTATATATATATATATATATATATATATATATATATATATATACACATATATATATATATATATATATATATATATATATATATATACACACACACACACACACACACACACAACTGTTCAAAAGTTTGGGGTCACTTTGAAATGTCCTTATGTTTGAAAGAAAAGCACTGTTCTTTTCAACGAAGATCACTTTAAACTAATCAGAAATCCACTCTATATATTGCTAATGTGGTAAATGACTATTCTAGCTGCAAATGTCTGGTTTTTGGTGCAATAGAGATCTTGCAGTCACGTGACCGGAAAGTACACAGACGCCATCTTGTCGGGCAACAACACAGCTGAATACTGCTGCACTCGTGTACAGAATGGATCAATTTCAACCGACGGACTACACGGCTCATTTTTCTAATGAACAGATAACTAGATACATGTCTAAAATAAACGATCTACAGATTAGTGACCCTTATGGCTTTCCGGACGGAGTTTTCACGACCGTGTCAGTGGATATGGAACTGCCAGCGGAATACCCAGACGTGTATAATTACCTCATTAACTTTCCCTCGCTGTTCAGTGGTGAAGCACTGCGTGCTTATAAATCTCTGCACAGTTATCTTTACAGAAATTCAGGATTTGTCAGCGACTCAGATGTGGCATCTTGTAAACAAGAAAATAATCCTCACTGGATGGGTAAGTCACTTAAGTATTACTAGTACTGCACTGACCAGCCGATTATAGAATAGAATAGAATAGAATAGAATAAGGTAATTCCAGCTGTAATTCCAAATCGTCTGTGTTGTTTACATGGATCTGGCGTTGGAGAGATAGAGGCTTAGCAGTGGAGGTTTGAGTCAGCTGTTTTCTGAGCTTAGTCAACAGGCCGGCTCTGCAGCCTCGCTTTTGCTTCCGCTCCCGGCGCCGCCTCCTTCGCTTTGCCTCCGATAACAATCCACGGAGACCCCGCTGGTCTCGCTATCTCGTCCGGAATTTTTTTTTTTTCTCGTCCGGAATGTTGTGCATGCGATGGAAATCGCTACAAACCGTCATTTTCTGCTGGAAACCAATGTCCAGTAATTCCATACGGTTGTAGTGGATATTGAAGTCCGGTACAGATGAACAACACGCAAAAATACACACAAAAAACATAAAAAACGTGTACAGGTAGGGAGAGCTTGTAGCCGCAGCTGTTGTAGTAGAATTGTATATAGTAGGGTTTTCCAGAAGAAAAGGCAGAAGTAGAAGCAGAAGTAGAAGGCGGAAATATGGCGTTTGACCGACAAGATGGCGTCTGTCACAATCTGGATCGGCTGTGACGTCACATGCAAGTGCTCCATATCTCCATAGGTGTATAGAGGCCCATTTCCAGCAACTCTCACTCCAGTGTTCTAATGGTACAATGTGTTTGCTCATTGCCTCAGAAGGCTAATGGATGATTAGAAAACCCTTGTACAATCATGTTAGCACAGCTGAAAACAGTTGAGCTCTTTAGAGAAGCTATAAAACTGACCTTCCTTTGAGCAGATTGAGTTTCTGGAGCATCACATTTGTGGGGTCGATTAAATGCTCAAAATGGCCAGAAAAATGTCTCGACTATATTTTCTATTCATTTTACAACTTATGGTGGGAAATAAAAGTGTGACTTTTCATGGAAAACACAAAATTGTCTAGGTGACCCCAAACTTTTGAACGGTAGTGTGTGTGTGTATATATATATATAAATAAAAACACAGCCCCAGGTTACTCAGTGTGTGACATTTAGTCTGATTTGCATTAAAAATATTGGCCTGGATTTCTTTACTGTTACAAATTCATCATGCTAACCACTAATAATAATAATAATAATAATAATAAATGCCTTATGAATGCTTTATAACACAAGTGTACTATAGTGTTTGTAGAAAGTCTTTTTTTGCATAGAAATATAATTATAGTGAAATTGAAACACCATAAACACGACTCGTCTCCTTTTCTCACCTTTTTTTTTTTATTTCCATGACTCGAATCCAAAAGCATTGAATTAATATTTCACCTTCAACACCAATGTAATAAATTAACCCGACGGCATACGGCATGCAAACGTTACAATCTACAACAGAGGAGAAACGACGTTAGAGCCGCGGAACGTGAGCGTACGCTTCTACGCGTTAACGATGCACTGTATATTTACCTGTTTATACAGATGAAGTGTGGAATACAGAATATTCCTTCATGTCGGTAGGAGAGTGAGGGATTATCGAAATGTACAGAATGGCTGGGGATGAACGAATGAATGAACGAATAAAAGATGAGAAGAGAGGTGTGATGACACGGGTAAAGCAGAATGAATCATCTTTATATTCACTGCAGGAGAAAGAACAGCACTGTGTGTGAAATTCGGTAGAAAGCATGAAGCGGTTGTGTTTTTTTTTTTTTAAATAAAGAACACGCCACATGCTAATTACACAAACGTCACACTCGCAGTGATATTTCACCAACAGTGTGTGAAATCGCAATAATGATCACGTCCTCATTAAGCGAGGAGCGACGGCTGGCCAAAGAAGTGCACGAGAATAAAAGAGAGAGAGAAACGTGGAACGTTTTATCTGGGACATGAAGAGCATGTGAGGTGAAGCACGAGGGCTTGGAATAAACAACACTGCAATTAAAAACGCAAAGACGAGGAGAGACGAGTGCGGGAGACGGACTGAGGGGAAACGAGGGAGGAGAGAATACACAAAAGCTGTCTGTCTGTCTGGGTCTGGAAGTTTGTGTCTCTCTGCTTGTGTGTGTGTGAGAACACATCTGTCTTTCTCTGTCCATCTGTGTGTGTGTGTGTGTGTGTGTGTGTGTACATTTGTATGTTTCTCTGCCTGTGTGTGTGTACACATACACATCTGTCGTTCTCTGTCCGTGTGTATATATTCGTATGTCTGTGAGTGTGTAGATATGTTTGTGTGTGTGTGTGTGTGTGTGTGTGTGTGTGTGTGTGTGTGTGTAACACGTCTGATGATGAGATCAGACGCCGGTGATTAGACGCTGCAGGAGGACAGAATGAAGCAGAGCTGTGTGACGGAACCCGAACATGATCTTACACACCAAGGGCGGGATTTAAAGACGAGAGCCAAAATTCTGTCATGCCTCAAGTGTGTGTGTGTGTGTGTGTGTGTGTGTGTGTTTAAAAGTAGGAGATCAGCAGCAGGGTGAACGCGTCCTCTCGGACCACTGCATTCCTCTCGGAGAGCTTCGATGGCGTCTGCAGTTTCTGTAACACACAGTGACTCGAGATCAGGACTTAATATTTCGTTTCGCTGAAACGTCGGCGTGTGAGAAACGAACCACGTACCTGCTGCTGCACTACTTCTCCTTGTGCAGAGCTTCGATGAAGGCTTCAAGTTTCTCCTGGATTTCTCGCACTTTTTCTGCAAAACATTTCAGAAACATTTCATTACAGCTCCAGCTCCACATTACCCCCTCCCCCTCCCCCGACCTTTCCCCGTCTTTCCCCCCCGTTAGCTGCCCACCACGCAGTTTACTTGCCGAATCTGATCTGTTGTTGTTCATGGAATATTTGGCCAATTCGGATTCGCTCGATGTAAATGAGAGTGAGGGAGAAAAAGGTGAAATATGAAGGAGGAGGAGGAGGAGGGTGAGCTCAGACAGGGCTGGGAATGGGGAACACACTCCGCAACATGAGATTATTACACGGACATGAGGCTGGAAAGTGATGGCACGATCCGCAACTCTAAGTGATGGAAACGTTCCAATAATGCAGCTCGGCCACTGCAGCTATATAGGGCGCCATTACTTTTGTTCTACTGGAATGTAGAGCGTTATTTCTCAGGGTATGGATTCAGCCTGCTTTGATTCTAATCAGTAAGATGAAATGATTGAAGAAAAATATATATTTAATATTAAAAAAAAAAAAGGGTTGGTTAAAAATGTTTATTTGGGATACGAGTGATATTTTTGGGTTGTAAGCAACCACGGTGGTTCACTCGGCTTTTCACATGGACAACCAGCTCGTGTGTGTGTGTGTGTGTGTAATGTAATACGGTGGTGTGAGGCTCGTGCAGCCGCTTTATAACCATTCTGGTCCCGGGGTTCCCCTTTCTCCTGAGAGGTGAAGGATGAAAGCACTAAGACAGCCTTTGTGGACGCTCTGACACCTCTGTGGTCTGAAACTCAACACCCCCCGGAGTCCTCACGCACACCCACGCATACACGTGTGCGGGGGGGGACGACGACCCTCTCTGAAACACAACTCCACACGCTTACACGCGGACACTTTTCTGGCAGGTAGCGGTGAAAGGCCGGGCTTTGATACGGCGCTGTGAGCAGATGAAAGAGCGAGATGCTGGAGATTAGGGAGGGTAATGAAGGCATTAAGGCCGGAGAGGGGACGCGACGACGCGACAGGTGCGCAGCTGAAACTTGAGCTGGACGAGGATTGTCCTGAGAGAACGGCACGATGACAAAATACCCGACACCTGAAGCTCAGGGAGCTGGAGGTTCGACGCTAACTCTCTCATCCCGACCTGCGATGATGGAACGTCAAAATCACTGAAGCAAGCGGGATGTAAACCCATGCCACAGCGCCGTTACAAAGCGTTGAGAAGGAGGGAAGGAGTCTCCAGTGTCAGCACAAGAGTTGAAGCTGGAACATTTCTGTCATCTTCAGGAGTTTCTTGGTGACAAGACAAGCTAATGGGGGGGGGGGGGGAGACACAGAAATAGAGGGAGCAAGAGATACAGAAAGAAAGGGAGCGAGAGAGAGAGAGAAAAAAGAGAGCGCGAGACAGAGTGGGAGAGAGAAAGAGAGAGCGGGAGCAAGACAGAAAGAGGGAGCAAGGGAGAGACAGAGAAAGAGGGGGAGCAAGAGAGAGACAGAGAGAAAGCGTGAGACAGAGAAACAGAGGGAGCAAGAGAGAGAGACAGAAAGAGAGAGACACAAAGAGTGGGAGAGAGAGAGAGACAGAGAGAGAGAGGGCGTGAGAGAGAGACCGAAAGAGGGGGAGTGAGAGAGAGGGAGTGAAAGAGAGAGAGACACAGAAAGAGGGGGAGTGAGAGAGAGAGAGAAAGAAAGGGAGCGAGAGAGTGAGAAAGAGAGCAAGGGAGGGAAAGAACGAGAGAGAGAGAGCAAGGGAGAGAGAGAACGAGAGAGAAAGATAAAGAAAGGGAGCGAGAGACAGTGACAGACAGAAAGAGAGAGCGTGAGAGTTGAAGAAAGCAAGGGATATATATATATATATATATATATATATATATATATATATAGAGAGAGAGAGAGAGAGAGAGAGAGAGAGGAGAGAGGAAAAGAGGGCTGTAAGAGAGCGAATGCTCACAGTAACTTGTTCCCTGGACATTAAACTGATTAGAACTCATGTCCTTCATTAATGATGAAGCACTGTGAGGGTTTGCGAGCTGCTGTGGTATAAAAGGAATAAAACACTTCACTGTGGAAACAGTAACTCTGTTACATCACACCACTCCAACACTGATTAGTTTCCTATAACACACACACACACACACACCCCAGCACATTTCAGTCTCCCAACTCTTTCAGCTTGAAAAGAAAACCCCGAAGCCGCGGCTCTGACGGACAGCAGACACGTTTGCGTCTGTGCTCTGGTTTAATGCGTCTGTGAGAAACAGACATTTATTCCTTTTCACCATCTGTTTATCCAGAGCGTAAGATGTCAGACAGTAGCGTTTCTTTTCATCCTGACGGAAACGTGACGGGGGAAAGAGACGCGAACAGTCGGGCGGTCCTGTGCGTCCCGGTGCAGGATCTAAACCCCATTTATGCTGCTGTTTACCCAAGAGATGAGCTGCTGGACACATCCATTCATGAGTCCCATCTCTTTATCTGGTCATGAATATTCCCATAATCCTCTGGCCTGGATCCCAGAAGCCCCTCATCCACCCCCCCCAACCCTCCTTTTTCCTTTCAGGGTTCCTCCTCAGCCCCTGTTTGAAAAGAGGCTCCTGCCTGATCTCTCTCTCTCTGCGGTGCTCAGGGCCCCGGGGGCCGGCTCGGGGAGAGAGCCTTTAATTGACCTGTAATTAGAGTGTGAAACAGTGGCCAAGGAGAAAACACAGACAGCAGAAAGGAAAGAATGAAAGACGGGCAGAGTCGGGGCGTGTGGGATAGAACCCAGGAGCTGAAGGAAGTGAACGGAACTCGAACTCAATCCCCCCCCGAGTTCTGTAACAGCTTCCCTTCAGCATCCACCATCAACGAGCACGGCCAGCGGGGAGAAGAAAGGAAAAAGAAAGAAATGAAAAATATGGCAACAGTTTATTCCAGACGCTCACATTAGAAAATCGGGGGGAGCTCAGTGTTGGTGTGAGGCTCTGTGAAATCTCAAAGAAACTGGATGAGAGAGAGACAGAAAGGAGAGAGAGAGAGGAGAGAGATGGGACAGAGAGACAAGGAAAGACAGAGATGGGGAGGGAGAGAGAGAGACAGCGAGAGAGGGGGGAGATGGACAGAGAAAGAGACATAAGGAGAGAGACATGGGGGAGCAAGAGAGAGACAAAGAGACAGCCAGAGAGATGGGGAGAGGGAGAGACAGCGAGAGAGGGGGGAGAGCAGGGAGGAGATGGATAGAGAGAGGCAGAGAGAAGGGAGAGAGAGAGAGAGACATGAGGAGAAAGAGAGATGGGAGAGAGAGGGAGACACACAGATGGAGAGATGGGGAGAGACAGCAACAGACAGAGAGACACAGCAAGAGAGGGGGAGAGCTTGGGGAGATGGAGGGGCAGAGCAGGGGAAGATGGATAGAGAGAGAGAAGGGGGAGAGAGAGACAGGAGACAGAGATGGGACAGAAAGACATGAGGAGAGAGACAGACAGGACAGAGAGAGAGATGGGACAGAGAAACAGGGAAAGATAGAGTCAGAGATGAGGAGAGACAGAGAGAGAGACAGGGAGAGATGGGGAGGGGGAGAGATGGGGAGGGGGAGAGAGAGAGAGAGATGGGGGAGCAAGAGAGAGAAGGGGAGAGATGGGGAGAGAGAGAGGGACATGAGGAGAGACAGAGAGAGAGACAGGAGAGAGAGAGACATAAGGGGAGAGAGAGACAGCGAGGGGGGAGATGGAGGGGGAGAGCAGGGGAAGATGGATAGAGAGCGATAGAGAGCGCGAGAGAGAGAGAGCACTCACTCTTCTCTGAAAACTAAGAAATTGTGATTTCTGAAAATCCAGACAATAAAACCCTCGAGACACAACAGCAGCAACCACAGCGGGGGGGGGGGGGGGGGGGTTTGGGGGGGGCAACATGATGATGGAACATAAACCAACATGTCAACAGCGCGACACTGTGGCAGCGACGCTACAAATCACACACAGCTTATCTGTAAAACAGATGCTGATGAGGCGCAACAGGAGACGACTCACCACCACGGGTTCAACAGGAGGGTAAAACAAAAACACACTCCGTCAGGAGACGAGGAGATTCCAGAGCTGAAGGAAGACGTGTAGAGAGGATTCTGATACTGACAGTAAACACACACACACACACACACACACACACCTCTTAATAATAATAATAATAATAATAATAAACACTTCCATCAGTTCTTTATGGGATCAGGGCTGTAACCAAAAATATCAAAAATAACCCAAACCCTTTCCTCCTTGAATTATCTTTTTTTTTTTTTTAAACCGGTGACCCCTTACTAACCCCCTTTGTCCTAATTGCGCTTATACAGACAGACAGACAAATAGACAGACAGACAGACAGATAGATAGATATTTATTTATTTGTCATGAGTGGTGGAAATTATTGTACCTTTGATTGTGATTTTATGGTTTGGAGCACTTTTATGTACACGAGCACTCAACACTGGTTATAACTATTTTAATTCTCTACCATACAGGGGGCCTTTTACATCCCATTAATTACCCTCCCCCACCCCCAATCCCAACATTTACCCCAATCCTAACCCATCCAATCCCCAACCCGAATCTCCATACCCAACTTCCAGCCCTAAACCCTACACAACCTCTCCCTCTCCCAATCCCCAACCCAAACCTCTCCCACTCCCTCTCTACCCAAACCTCTCCCACTCCCTCTCTACCCAAACCTCTCCCACTCCCTCTCTACCCAAACCTCTCCCACTCCCTCTCTACCCAAACCTCTCCCACTCCCTCTCTACCCAAACCTCTCCCACTCCCTCTCTACCCAAACCTCTCCCACTCCCTCTCTACCCAAACCTCTCCCACTCCCTCTCTACCCAAACCTCTCCCACTCCCTCTCTACCCAAACCTCTCCCACTCCCTCTCTACCCAAACCTCTCCCACTCCCTCTCTACCCAAACCTCTCCCACTCCCTCTCTACCCAAACCTCTCCAACTCCCTCTCTACCCAAACCTCTCCAACTCCCTCTCTACCCAAACCTCTCCCACTCCCTCTCTACCCAAACCTCTCCCACTCCCTCTCTACCCAAACCTCTCCCACTCCCTCTCTACCCAAACCTCTCCCACTCCCTCTCTACCCAAACCTCTCCCACTCCCTCTCTACCCAAACCTCTCCCACTCCCTCTCTACCCAAACCTCTCCAACTCCCTCTCTACCCAAACCTCTCCAACTCCCTCTCTACCCAAACCTCTCCAACTCCCTCTCTACCCAAACCTCTCCAACTCCCTCTCTACCCAAACCTCTCCAACTCCCTCTCTACCCAAACCTCTCCAACTCCCTCTCTACCCAAACCTCTCCAACTCCCTCTCTACCCAAACCTCTCCAACTCCCTCTCTACCCAAACCTCTCCAACTCCCTCTCTACCCAAACCTCTCCAACTCCCTCTCTACCCAAATCTCTCCTACTCCCTCTCTACCCAAACCTCTCCTACTCCTCTCTACCCAAACCTCTCCTACTCCCTACCTCCCTCCAACCCAAACCTCTCCTACTCCCTACCTCCCTCCAACCCAAACCTCTCCTACTCCCTACCTCCCTCCAACCCCCTACCCCCCAACCCAAACCTCTCCTACTCCCTACCCCCCCAGCCTAAACCTCTCCTACTCCCTACCCCCCAACCCAAACCTCTCCTACTCCCTACCCCCAACCCAAACCTCTCCTACTCCCTACCCCCCAACCCCTTCCATTCCCAACCCCTTCCATTCCCAACCCCTACCCCTCCCTCCCCTAATCACTTACCTTAACCATTCCAATCACCTAATTGCCAACCCAAACCTCTCCCACTCCCAATTCCTAACCCCAACCCTCCACAACCCCATCCCCCAATCCCTTACCCTAACCTCTCCAAACCCTTAATCCCGAACCCTACCATCTCATGCTCCCAATCCGTAACCACTTTCACCCCAATCCCAAACTTTAACCCCTCCCAACCTTATTTCTAATCCTAACCCCACCCACCCTCTACCACTCACCCATCCCCTACCTGAAACAGAGTTAGTATTTCTCCTTCTTCTCTACCCATAACCCTAACCCAACCCCCTCTCTTTCATCACTTAGTGAGCATGTATCTCATGAGAGGATTTTTAGCTCAACAAGGTAAATGGTAGCCCATCCACCAGAAGGTCGCAGGTTCAATCCCAGGCCTTCACCTCACCAGGTCCTCTCTTTTCACCCCCAAACTCCAACAGGCCTGCGCATAGGAGAGTTATTCCATTACCCCTACCCTACACTAATTCTATACTTAACCCTAACCCTACCCCTCCACCAATCACTTACCCTAACCTCTATCACTCCCAATTCCTAACCCCAAACCTCCACATTCCCCAATCCCTTACCCTAACCTCTCCAAACCTTTAATCCTTAACCCTAACCTCTCTTACCCCCAATCCCCAACCTTAACCCCCCAACCTTATTCCTAATCCTAACCCCACCCCTTACCCTAACCATCATAACTAAATCCCTAACCTCACCCCTTACCCTAACTCTACCCCAAACCTCATTCTAACCTGAAACTAAGTCTTAGCTCTCAAACAGCCCTCTGAAGAAGTGAGGACCAGACAAAACGTCCCCGCTTCCCAAAAAACGTCCGAAATCTATTGGTAAAAAACGTCTTCCAGTCCTCAGTATTTAATGCAAGTACACACACACACACACACACACACACACACACACACAACAGAAGGTCAGACTGACAGGAGCCCAGGTGTGTAACTCCTTACCCGAGTCTCACTCCTGTCCTTTAATAAACACTTAATTACACACTCGGCGCGGCGAGTGAATCGCTGAGAGACAGCCTGAGGGACAATAAAGAGCTGTGTGTGTGTATTATAATGAAGGTTTCAGAAAAAGAGAACGTGCATGTGTGAGGCATCATGTCTTCACTGCAGGGCGTGTTCCAATAATCACAAGTCAGTCAAAACCCCACCTCTGACCTTAAACACTCCACACACACCATGTCATGTTGTTATAGGAAAATAATCAAAGTTAGACTGGTGTAATGAAGCGGAGTCACTGGTACCGTCCTGATGTTGATGTATTTCCTGTAAAAGCTCATCCCGAAGTGTTTTATTCCTCTCACACCACAGTGATGTCAAATGATTACAATTTTGATTTACTAAAAATGACATCATACTTTTTATCCATTTATAGTTACATCTAACGTTGTGGAACATTCGAGAAACAAGTTGGTTCCTGATCTCACGGACATTACAGCAGCTCGAAACAGACGCTCGTTCCCTCACCAGCCCCCCTTCCCCCAGTTAATAACGGACGAAAAAAGAAAAACCCAGCAGCTCGGCATGCTTCTGAGAAACCACAGAAAGACGTAAAAGTCCTCCAACACTGACACTGGAGACTCTTCCAGAAGCATGAAACAAACATCTCCTTACAGAAAGCGACACATTTTTAAACTGTGAAGATGATGATTAGAATTATCATTTAAAATAAAACTCATTGCTCTTCTTTCTGGTCAAGATATTTTGAAGGACGACGTTTCCATCAAAGCTTTTACAGGGTGAGTATTTAATACGATGCCGTTATGAACGGAGAGAGAAACCGGAGAGTTAATGCTCTTTAATAAAGGTCAGATTCCGCTCATATATCTGAACCCACATGCGAACGTACGACAGTGTAGTGTGTATTATATACCCCTTTTCCACCAAATCAGTTCCAGGGCTGGTTCGGGGCCAGTGCTGGTGCTGGTTCACAACTCGTTCAACTTGCGAGCCAGCTGAGAACCAGTTTGCTTTTCCATAGCTCGCGGGGCTAAGCGGAGCCACGTCATTACGTCGCTGCATACGTCAGTTACGTCGCTGTATACGTCAGTTACATCACTATGTTTGCATAAACCTTGGTGCGAATATCAAAGCAAAAACAACACGGAAGAAGCAGCAGCGGCAACAACAACAATAAATTACTTCACATTTGTACAGCTGCTGCTTCTCGTCGCTTAAAAATGGCGATCTTTCGCGGTCTTGTTATTGTTGTTGGTCTTACTGACTCCGCCCCCCCGCTGACATAAGCGGTTCTTTCCTCTGGCCCAGCAGAGAGTTGGTGCTAGCCTGGAACCGGTTTTTCTGGCCCCAGAGCCAGTTCTTTGTCAGTGGAAACAGAAAACCCGGTTCCAAACAGCACTGGCCCCGAACCAGCCCTGGAACTGCTTTGGTGGAAAAGGGGCAATAGTGTATTACAGAGCTGGGGGAGGGGCGGCGGTGATATTCAGCCTTGCAAAGTGAAGCATTTTCAGAGTATTTTTACACGATATTTCTGAGTTTACTAGAGAAGTAAATTTGCACCTTTTTTTCTCGGAAATGTACGACTTTTTCTTGTAAATCTGATTTTTTTTTTTCCTTGTAAATGTTCAACTTTTCTTTTAAGTTTGGAACTTTTTCTCGTAAATGTGCACCTTCTTTTCTCAAAAAAAAAAAAATTCACAACCTTTTCTTGACTTCGTTTTTTTTTTAGGTTTGTGACTTTTCCCTTGCAATTCTGCGCCTTTTTTCCTTGAAAATTGTGCAACTTTTATTTTCTTCCCCCTCAAAAACTTGCGCGCGACTTTTTTGCGCTCAAAAATGTGCAACTTTTCGTGACATTTTTCTTGTAAAGTTTGCAACTTTCTCTCGCAAATTTGACACTTTTTCTTCACAAATGACTGTGTAAGAACATCCATGTTTTTCCTTGTAAATTCATGTGTATCTTATTAATTTTTTCTTGAAATATTACCCCTCCCCCCACTCCGAAACTTTTTTTTTAAACCTACAATGACCCGAACACACCGTCGCATAAATGTGACCTGAATTCAATAATGAGTGGTTTTCAGAAAATACTCAAAACAAACAAAAATGAACCGCGAGCTGGAGGACTCGCGGCGTGACGGACGAGCGCGTGTCGGCGAAGCGGCTCTATTTTTATCCTGCGGAACAGGAAGTGTACGGTTCTGAGATTCACTCATCGCATGAAACATGACGGATGAGTGATGTAGTGAGGGAGAGTCGGGGGGGGCACCGGTGTCTACACTGACACAGAGGGAAAGACTCAAACCCCTGCTGATGGGTCACATGACTCTCAGAGGAGTTGGTAGTATTTCCGAATGAACAGAGAGCGAGATGAGTCAGGAGAGAGAGAGAGATCCTCCCTCTGTTCTTCTCCTTTACGCAGCAGATGGATGGTGAGGGATTTATACACATGGCTGAGATTTATAAACTGTACTGCTGAGAGCCGGGATGCAGAGACGAGGGACAGAGAGCAAGAGAGACAGAGAGAGATGCACAAAGAAAGAGGTACAGACAGAGCAAGAGAGAGTGAAAGACAAAGAGAGACAAACAGAGAGACAGAAGAAAAAGGGCGAGAGACAGAGAAACAGACAGAAAAAGAGTGACAAGCAGACAGAAAGAGAGTGAGAGAGAGACTGAGTGGGAGAGACAGAAAGACAGTGGGAGAGAGACAAAGAGCAAGAAAGAGACAGAAAGAGCAAGAAAGAGACAATGAGAGACAGACAGACAGTGAGAGACAGAAAGAAAGCAAGAGAGAGAGAGACAGACTAAATTAGCGAATCACACATGCTTTTCCCATCAGTGGGAGTGATGGAGAGAGACTGACGAGGCCAAAAGGCTGGACACGGATCACATACAGATCCGTATTTTAGATCTCAGAATGTGCCGGATGTGTTCGGCCTTTCCGGATGCAGCACAATAAATTTACGGTAGAGAATAAATCCATAAAAATCCCCTTTACAAGACGATGATGCCAGACGTTTCTCTCCACGGATACCTTGTAAGAAAATGTCTGGATTTATTTATCACACACAGACAGAGAGACAGAGAGAGAGAGAGAGAGAGAGAGACAGAGAGAGAGGGAGAGAACCCGAAAGCCTAAACCCTAAAGCCGGAGGTCCCGGAGCGTCCCGTTTTTTTCAGAAACACTTCAATTTCAGAAAGAATTAACCATCAAAATCTCCCTCCATCAAACTGCCACATCACACGATGAGAAAGTGAAGAATAAATTTATCAGAGCTGCTGTTAGAGAAAATTAATCAACACCTTCAGACCAATCAGATTCCAGAACTGGAAGAACGGCGCTGTGGGATTAAAGCGGTCGGGGTTTGGAGCGAGTGGAAGAGAAGTCAGTGTTTATATCAATCAGAAATCCCCGGGTTTTTCTCTGAGCGGTCAGGACTCGGGCAGCACACAGGAAAATCAAACCATCTCTGAAACTCTGACCGGCGCGGAGCAGAACTCTGGTGTATCCTCTTTGTCCGAGTCACGTCTAGAAGATAACTAACACACACACGTCTCCACACCGCGCTCTGATAAGACACGTACAGTCGGCTCACACAGCAGCTGCTGATTAGATCCAGGGATATAAAAGTGTGCAAACGCAGAGAGGTGCGTGCCGAGTGGAAGCGTGAAAACACACACAGCTGATGTCATGCACACACTCGGCCCAGACGCAGGAAGTGCAGGAGACAAAAGCAAAGAAGGGAACGTTTCTCCTGTCACGCTTTCACACCAAAGAGACGGAGAGCGGGTTCAGGTGGAGGCGTGTCTCCGAGGACCGAGTCATCACCGCCGCCGTGCGTTTTTCACCAGGAAGGAACATGGAATCAAATCTCGGAGAAGAACGTTGAATAAATGTTGTTTGACTGACGCAATTTTAGCGCTCAGAATAAACCTGACATTTCTAATAACGCATCACACCCCGGCTTTGGGGAACTCTCCGTTCTGACTGGTCGGAATTTTCGGACAGTAACACAGCTGAATGCACTCGTGCGTTTCCATAGCAACAAGTCGACTCTCCGGGTGAACAGATCGTAAACGCGTGACGTTTTCTTCACGTAAGGATGCGTCTATTTAACGTTAACGGAAGGAGTCTCCAGTGTCGGTGCTTTTACACTAAACCTGTAACTTTATGTCATCTTCACGGTTGCTCGGCAACAGGGTTTTTTTTTTGTCGTATTAACGTCAAAAGAGTACGAGACGTCACTCGTTAATAAATGAAAGACCTTAAATGTTGGCAACTTGCCGTATTACGTGAGGAAGGAAACGTTTCACAATGTGCTGCTTTTAGGAAAATAAATCAACGTTGGAGAAGCAACCGGAACTCCACTTCATTACAACAACACTGATGATTTAAATATTATTCTATCCACATTCACTGGCTATATGAGCAATCATGCGCTCTGATTGGCTACTCTACTACTAGGATATCAGCTCATATACCATGAGTAGAGAAAAACAAAATGGTGGCACACATACCTGACTTGACATCACTTTATCAAGTATTTAAAAGAAACAGAAAAAGCTAAAAGAATATAGTAGTTTTGTTCCCCCTCCCCAGCATCTCCTGTTCCACACTCCAGCCCAGTTGGTGGCGCTAATGCACCTTTAAGTTGGTTTGCCAACCACCAAAAATCCTTAAAGAAGAAAAACAAAATGGCGGAGCAGCTTACTGAACCAACCGAGGACGAAATAAAAACTGCTTGAAAACAAAATTCCCCAAAAATAAAGCAACAAAACATGGAATGAAAGTATTTGATGGTAAGAACAGGCTTTCGTCTAAACGGGGGAACAGGGGCGCTGCGCCCTCTTACTCTTGGCGTGCGCCCCCTTACCGACTCCGTGAAAACATCCCAGCAACACTACGTGACAATGTGTCTGATCATCAAATACGTTATAATTGCTCCAAAAATATTCCAATCATAGTAGATACACCGCCAGACGGTGCAAAAACAATCCAAATTGGCGTTTTCCAGACTGAGGCGCCATGTTGTTTAGTTGTTTACTTGTCACGGCTGCTCTCGCGAGATTTGACATGGGTTACATACAAGGTCAGCTGACTTGTAGAGCGAGATTTCTCGAGACTGAATGACCTTTCACCCACCGGCGCGGGAGCTTTTGACAGAAGTAGTTCGCGAGTTGTTTTTGTTGACACTTGGGCATTTAAAGATGTCATCCTGCGGCACGAAGCGGAAGAAAGCCAAAGACTGTCCGGGGCAGAAGAAGATTACTTCTTTCTTTTTCAATGTTGACAGACAATTTGTTCCAATTTCCCTCTCAGATACTCAGAATGTCCCATTGGAGCATTTTTCAAAGGCTTTGCACGGCGGGGGGGGACAACCGGCACCATCTCCCCCCCCCCCCCCTCGCTATGGTGAGCGCCCTCATACTAAATTTTTCTAGAAAAAACCCTGTAAGAACATACCTTTTTTATTTGTTTTTCAAGAACTATTACCATCGCGTTTTTCACAAATTGCTCCTGTCATTTCGCCGGTTTGTTTACATTCTAAGTGGAAATGATTTTGTCGGATGTTTTGTATAAAGTTTTTATTGATCGAATTTGCGAAATGCTCCGTTTCTCAAAATCCAGTGAATGTGGAGAGAATAAAACAGTTATTCCACTCAATCTCGGTGCTACGTGCCTCGTCGGCGATCAGCTCATGTACGACCCGATTTAGTGGAATAACTGTTAAATACTGTCTGGCTTCTTTTTTTCGTGGTCTATCAGGTCTATCAGATGGTTGGTATCTTGGAGCAGCTTTCAGCTTTGCAAAGAATACGTTTTTCGGAGATGAATTTGAATAGAATGGACGGAATGGACAGATATGGACGAGCGGTGTGGACGTGCAAAGACTGCGTCTGGAAAGACCAAACAATTTATATCTTATCGACATTTGGCTCCCAAGACAGCACCGGCCTCGGTTCAGGCCGTTGCTGAGGCAACATTTCCCCCTGAAGGTCACTGCCGGGAGACACTCTCGCATTCCTTCTCTAACTCTCCGTGGTCGCCATTTTTACCCCCAGTGTGACAAGCGGGTGCGTGACCAGCGCCTTCATGGCTGCAGGAGCGGACGGCTGCTTGCTTGCTTGCTTGCGCTGGATTACCTCCTCCCCTACCCCCTTACCCCTGATTCCCCCCTCAAGTCCCATGTTTAAAGTGCACTTGTGTTGTTGTGTGCTTATGTGCAAAGGTTTTTTAAATGTTCCCACACTGTACTCCTGACAGGAGCATAGTGGGGGGGGGGGGGGGGGGGGGGGGGGTTCTTTTTTTTCTTTATCTCTCCTCATGTTGTGTATCCTTTTTACTTTCATCCCTGTCTTCCTGTCCTGTCTACCCTATGTCAATTGTATGTTGTATATGTACGGACAGGTTGACGGCTAATTTTGCTGGTACATGTGACTAGTGACAAAGGGCATCATCAACCTATTCCATTCAGCTAGCATGATGCTGAACGAGTTGAAGACGAGGAGCTGAATGGAATATATCTGATAGACCACGGAAAAAATCCAGCCAATATTATTATTATTATTATTATTATTATTATTATTCATACACATCCCTTTCGGGTGTTCAGCGCGTCTTTCTTTCAAAACTCCCTCAAAATCTTCCGTATTTAACCAAGCGAACCTGGCGGCCATGTTTGTTTACGAATTGTCCCAGTCGCTCGCGCGGAAGTTTTACATCTCCGACACGTGACGTCATGTTGTCTTGACAACCGTGCAATATCATAAACCATATTCGACGCTCATTCTGCATTGGTTACACGTAGGATAAGCGATACGCGAACAATATTGCATACTATCAGACCAAATGAATGAAACCTGCTAGAAGGGAATAGAACATGTTTTTATTCCATGGAAAAAGTGTCCTGGATGGATAACAACAACAACCACCTGACACTAAGTGTTTTATTCCTTACACAATTGTTTCAACTCGTTTATTAGGAAGAAATGACGACGAAACGATGCTTTGTAAGAACGTGGATAATTATGAAGGCGGTTTAGAGAACAGCTTTCCACCGCAAAAGCAGAAAACAGCCAAAGGACGAGCGTGATGGAAAATAAATATTTGTTTAATTAAAAAAAAAGAAAAAGTGCATGCGTGTGTGTACACAGTGTGCTCTGATAATTGAATCAGGTTCATTAGGAGAATTAAAGGACGTGCCTGAGGTCACATATTAGCAGCACAGGCTCGGTGCCATGCAGCTGCCCTGGCACATGACACACACACACACAGCTCATCAATCCACCCGCCCACATCGGGCTGCAAAAGTGGCAAGCCTGAACGCAGCCCAGCTTGCACAACTACACCAACGTATTCAGTCTCTCTCTCTCACAGACACACACATTTTCTCACACACACACACACACTCCCCTGCGGCCTGAAACAGGAGCAGCTCTTTACCTGCCTGGCTGCGAGTAAAGGCAAATCGCTCTTAACACCAGACTGAGCCGCAGGGAGTGGAATTTTCTCTTTGTTAAAGGAAGTACCCCGTACTCTGACCCCCCCCCAAACACTCAGCCAGGTGAGTACGAGGTCATCCGCTCAGCTCCCTGCACCTGTGACAGGACTGACCCCCCACCCCACCCCTGGTGGTCCGCTGTGAGACGGGTTCAACACCGCTGGCTCTGCCTCGGGCCGTCTGCTCCATAAATCTCACGCTCGGTGACTCGTCAGCGTTTGTAGCCCCACTTCCACAGGGCAGAATACCGGGACGGGGGGGATGAAAGCGCATGTTCCAACAGCTCACCGGTGACTCACTGGCCCTCTCTTCACCCGCAACGCAAATGCGCTGGCTCAAGCAAGCTTCCAACACCGAGGGTTTTAACTTCGTGAATACAGCTACGAACAGTTTGTTCTCAAAAGTTTGGACACGCCTAATTCTAATTCTAATTCAAGGGGTTTTTTTTTGTTTTTTTTAATTAAAAGTCACTTCTTCATGTCTTAAAGTAATGATGGATGCCGTTTCTCTTTACTTAGTCGAGCGGTTCTTGATCGAGTACGTACGGATTACTGCAGTTGTGGATGGAACAGGGCTGTTTACTGTACATTTTAAAAGTTATGTATTATTTACTGTTTGATCTCAAACACATTAAGGAGGCAAGAAACTCGTCCACTAATTAACTTTTGACGAGACGCAGCTGTTAATTGAAAAGCGTTCCAGGTGACGACCTCATGAAGCTGGTTAAGAGAATGCCAATAGCGTGCAAAGCATCATCAAGGGAAACGCTGAATACACTGAAGAATCTCAAATACGAAATGTATTTCACACTTTTTTTTAAAATCACATAATTACAGATATGTTCCAGATGTTATGTCATAGTTTTGATCTTCAGTATTGTTCTACAATGTAGAAAATACAGGGAGAAATAAAAAAAAAAAAACCTCAATGAGTAGAGTAGGGGTGTACAAACTTTTGACTGGTACTGGAAATTAAATAGATGATATTACACGGTGGCATGAAGATATGAAGTTTATCTTCGAGTGACATCTTTTTCAACATATGAAGTTTATCTTCTCATCTTCGCACCACAATCACTGGTCGACCCCGCCGCGCCCAACGCCCCGTCGCTGGTCGACCCCGCCGCGCCCAACGCCCCGTCGCTGGTCGACCCCGCCGCGCCCAACGCCCCGTCGCAGGTCGACCCCGCCGCAGGTCGACCCCGCCGCGCCCAACGCCCCGTCGCAGGTCGACCCCGCCGCGCCCAACGCCCCGTCGCTGGTCGACCCCGCCGCGCCCAACGCCCCGTCGCTGGTCGACCCCGCCGCGCCCAACGCCCCGTCGCTGGTCGACCCCGCCGCGCCCAACGCCCCGTCGCAGGTCGACCCCGCCGCGCCCAACGCCCAGTCGCAGGTCGACCCCGCCGCTCCCAACGCCCAGTCGCTGGTCGACCCCGCCGCTCCCAACGCCCAGTCGCAGGTCGACCCCGCCGCTCCCAACGCCCAGTCGCAGGTCGACCCCGCCGCTCCCAACGCCCAGTCGCAGGTCGACCCCGCCGCTCCCAACGCCCAGTCGCTGGTCGACCCCGCCGCTCCCAACGCCCAGTCGCAGGTCGACCCCGCCGCTCCCAACGCCCAGTCGCAGGTCGACCCCGCCGCTCCCAACGCCCAGTCGCTGGTCGACCCCGCCGCGCCCAACGCCCAGTCGCTGGTCGACCCCGCCGCGCCCAACGCCCAGTCGCTGGTCGACCCCGCCGCGCCCAACGCCCAGTCGCTGGTCGACCCCGCCGCTCCCAACGCCCAGTCGCAGGTCGACCCCGCCGCTCCGAACGCCCAGTCGCAGGTCGACCCCGCCGCGCCCAACGCCCAGTCGCTGGTCATAACCCTTTCCTTAAAAAAAATTAAAATAAATAAAATAATAATAATAAATTAAATAAATAAATAATAATTAAAAAATTATAATAGTAGTCTCAGGTACAGTAAGTGCAGTTTCATAAGGAAACGAGCTATAGGTTTTTAAGTATCCACACACACCCTGAACTCTTCCCATCCGACAGTCCTGGCTAGAAATCTACTTGTGTTGATAATTTGGATTCGTAGCTTGCATCATAACTAATTTGCATAACACTGAGTGAATGTGGGTTAACAACATCATCAAAGAGCCAAAACCTACAGCTCAGAGTTTAAACCAATCCAACTCCCTGATTATTTTCCTCTCCATAGACCACCAAGAGTTCCTCGTTCAGTTCAGCCAATTTTTACGAGCTCACATCAAAAGCGGGCCTTCAGCTGTGACTGCTGGAGCGAGACCGTCAGACCGTCAGTCGACCGACGACGCTCAATAATAAGGCTGACTTTTAAAACTCAGAAAGTCGGGCACGTCGGAGAAGCTCGTCTTAATGACATGAAAGACGCTGGAGTTCGGAAACATGTTCAGACTCCATCTCCATGCCGAGTTCATTACACTCCGAAAACGCTCGACTCCATTGACTCCAAATTCATCAAAGGATAAAGAACGTAACCTGAAGCATTTAACCAGGAAAGGCGTACATGCTCTGGATCGAAGCGTCTACTAATTATCGAAACGTACATACACGTACACTAGCTTCCAAACAAAATGTCCTTATGTGATTAAACAAACAAGGAATAAAACACTAACGCACAGCGTGCTGTTACAGGCCGGGTCAATAGATATTTAAACAATTATTATTTACCCACGCATGTAAAAGGTTGGAATAATGTATATATTTATTCTGTCCACGTTCACTGGATATGAACAATCGCGCGCTCTGATTGGCTACTCTACTATCAGGATATCAGCTCATATACCGTGAGTAGAGAAAAACAAAATGGCGGAGCGCATCAAGTCAGATATATCACTTTGTTATCAAGGATTTAAAAGAAACAGAAATAGCTAAAAGAATAGCCCCCCCCCAATATCTCCTGTTCCACACTCCAGCCCAGTCGGTGGCGCTAATGCACCTTTAAGTTGGTTTGCCAACCACCAAAAAACCCAAAGAAGAAAAACAAAATGGCGGCACGTGTTGCTGAACCAACCAAGGACGAAATAAAAACTCTACTCGAAAACAAAACCCCCAAAAAAATACAAAAAAAGCAACAAAATATGGAATGAAAGTATTTAATGGTGAGAACATCTCTTTGTGTGTGTTTGTTTTTCAAGAATTATTATTAAATCGCATTTTCCACAAATTGCTCCTGTCGTTTCGCTGGTTTGCTTACATTCTAAACAGAAATGATTTTGTCGGATGTTTTGTATAAAATTTTTTATTTATCGAATTTGCAAAAAATAAAAATGCTCCGTTTCTCAAAATCCAGTCAGTGTGGAGAGAATAAAACAGTCGTTCCACTCAATCTCGGTGCTACGCACCTCGTCGTCTATCAGCTCGTATACGACCCGATTTCGTGGAATAACTGTTAAATAGCCTGTTCACTAAAATATTCCTTTTATTAAAAATGAAAAACGTTCATAACAAATATTCCTTTTCTTCAGAAACTTTTAGAAACGTTTGTACTTCCTTCATTTGCTTCTCTTTTGCCACGCTTCATCGTAAAGCGTTTGGAATGACGGCGCTCCACCGGAGCGGAAAACTTTCCCAAACTTGCATTTAACATCTTTAATATAGCAGAGAGTAAACGTTACCCTTCCTGATCATCCTTTCATGAATTTATTTACAGTTTTATTATTCATTTAAGAGTATTTTATTATTTTTCTCTATCGAACCCAGACACTAACCAGATTCACAGCTGCATCCTGTCTGAAAGGTTTGTCCAGTCATCACTTTCTACCACAGCGCTGTTGAATTCTGGATTCTGACTGATGACCACAGGGTCACGTTAACGCGCTCGCTCTAATACGTCACCGTTTCCGTTCACAGTGACTCGTACGTTCGTTACGCGACACTAACGGAGTTTCGGAAGGTTTTTGCGGTCACATGACAAGCTGCGTTTTCGTTGTATTCAGAAAAGCGTCTCGAAAAAGCGATGAAACTGCTGCGTTTCAAGGACGTCCCAGAACAACAAATGCAATTATAAACGGATCACAAGTCAATACCAGGACGTCAGGGCGTAGTCGCTTACAACCATGACGACCAAAATATCAAACAGAACCGAAACGTGACGATGTGAAAGAGAGCGGACCAACAAACTGTTTACAACAGGGACATCAACAAAGGACCAAATTTTGTTCCCTGATGGAAGATCGACCCAAAACATCGATCAGAACTGAATTCGCATGATAAATGAGAGAAGAGATACAATTCTCGTCAGAAGAAAATGTATTAAGTCGACCTCATGACTAATTTGATCGCAAAAAAAAAAAAATACAACGACCAAGTTTTGTTCAGAAGGTCGAGTTCTTTCAAATAAAACAATCAGAACTGAAATCTGATGAATTGACCGAGGATACGATTTAACTGAAAAGAAACAAAGTTGTAAACAAAGTGTTTACAACAAGATGATCAACAAATAAACGACTAAGTTTTGTTCCCCGAAGGAAGATCGACCCAAAACCGGGCGAGAACTGTGAGAGGAGATACAATTCTAATGAGAAGTCCCAAAAACTCGTTAAGTTGACCTAATTAGCAGTTTGTTAGCAAAAAAAAAGGCCAATACAATGACCAAGTTTTGAGCAGAATGACTAGTTCTTTCAAATACAAGACGACAGAGTCATCTATATCCCCCGCCCCCCCGATATACCAATAATATACCACGTTTCAACATATTATTTGTCATAGTTTTCCAAGTTCTGCTGCAGGAAACTAACCTGACCTCTTTACACTGACCTCAGCCGCCCATGGCATAATAAACCCACCGGACTTTTGGTCCAGATGAGCTAAAAATTAACATTTCTTAGTATCAAAAGGCACATATACATTACTTAATCCAGTGTTTCTCCAACCTTTCTTGAGCCACGGCACATATTTTACATTCGCAAAATCCCACGGCACACCACCAAACAAAAATGTCACAAAAAGTATATAGAATGAAATATAATGATCATCTAGTCTCAATTTACTCACAATTTACTTACTCAGTGTGAAACCTGGGCCTGTTTAGTTGAACACAAAGCTGATATACTCGCAGGAATTGAAGAAAGACACACACGAAGATCTTCCTCAACAGCTCTGAGTCTCTCTCTTTTTTTAGTTTTTATAGCAGTCATGCTTGAAAAGCCCAGTTCGCATAGATAGGTTGTGGAAAATCACTTTTTTTGCTTTCTTCTGACCTCTACTCATACTAGAGCCTTCATCTGGTTCAGAATTTTCTCCAGGACCTAGTTTGGATTGTGTACTTTTTCTTTTCAAATATTTAAATCATCGCTATCACACCCGAAGCATTACTAATTCTATTGTTTGAAGGGCAACAGGTAGATACACAGGTTAATTAGCTACCTGCTGCCATCTAGTGGAAGAGTATTTAATTGTTCTTCCGGTCACTATACGTCGCTGGCATAGACGAACGAAGACAAATTATTTGCAGTAAATAAATAATAATTTTCGGAACAATTAAGTGAAATTGGATAATTTCCCACGGTACACCTGATGACCTCTCATGGCACACTAATGTGCCGCGGCACAGCGGTTGGGAATCACTGACTTAATCGACACATATACCAACTTTCAACACCAAACCACTCATAGTTTTCAAGTTCTGCTCTGGAAACCAAACCTACCCCTCAGACTAACCTCAGAGACCAAGTCTGAAATAGTTTCCATGGAAACATGAAAAATTTAAATTTCTTAGTATGAAAAGGCACATCTACATCACCTTGTTAACACGTGTACCGAGTTTCAAATACGTATCATGAACAGTTTTGCTCCAGAAACCAACATTGCGCTTAGAAACTCAGTCAAAATCTATTTTTCATGTACAAATTTGAAAAATACTTTTTTTTTCAAAAATTCAAAATGGCACCAGTTCACATGTTGCTTGATATGTCTACAAAGTTTCATGAAGACATCTTCAGTAGTTTTAAAGATATGACCCGGAAACGAAAATGTGACCGGACGGATGGAACCCGTTTCTATATCCGCCGCCAATAATTACAATCAGAACTGAAGGAGGAGACACGATTTCACTGGGAAATAAACAAAGTTGTAAGCAAATCGTTTACAACAAGAAAATTAACAAAACAAATGGCCAAGTTTTTATGGAATCAATTTTGTGCCAAAATGTTCATACAATACTTTTGAAATATCAAACAAAAACGATAAATCAAAATACAAAAAAACAAAAAAAAGGTCAATTTTTTTAGACTGGCAAACAAATTATTCGTGTAATCGTGCAAAATATCAGTCTATTACTCTTCAGAAAGCTTTTATTTTTGTTCCGCGTCTTTCTCAGTTTTGTTTGACGTAATTTATTTTGGTTGCGATTCCAGCTTTCTCGTTTGCGCTCCCTGACTTTTTGCTTGCAGTTTTGGCACAAACTTCCCGTGTGGGTGGGCTGTCCAGGAATGCATTCCCATTGGCTAACTTGTGTTTGACTGACAGCTACGCTCAGCCATTCCCTACTCGGATTCTGGCGGACTGTTTGACGAGTGACGATCCATTGACGGTAAACAAGGATGGAGTGGACTTCAGTGGCGACTATGATATTGAATTTACACTTTGTTGAGTTAATTCAATATCATAGTCGCCACTGAAGTCCACTCCATCCTTGTTTACCGTCAATGGATCGTCACTCGTCAAACAGTCCGCCAGAATACGAGTAGGGAATGGCTGAGCGGAGCTGTCAGTCAAACGCAAGTTAGCCAATGGGAATGCATTCCTGGACAGCCCACCCACATGGGAAGTTTGTGCCAAAACTGCAAGCAAAAAGTCAGGGAGCGCAAACGAGAAAGCTGGAATCGCAACCAAAATAAATTACGTCAAACAAAACCGAGAAAGACGCGGAACAAAAATAAAAGGTTTCTGAAGAGTAATAGACTGATATTTTGCACGATTACACGAATAATTTGTTTGCCAGTCTAAAAAAATTGACTTTTTTTTTTTGATTTATCATTTTTGTTTGATATTTCAAAAGTATTGTATGAACATTTTGGCACAATATTGATTCCATAAGTTTTGTTCCTCGAAGGAAGATCGACCCAAAACATCGATCAGAACTGAAATCGGATGAGAAATCAGACAGGAGATACAATTCTACTCAGAGGCCTGGAAAAGTTGTTGATTAATTTGGCCTGATTACTAACCAGTTAGCAAAAATTTGACAAAACAACCGCCAAATTTCGTACGGAGTGATGAGTTCTTTCAAACAAAACAATCGGAACGGAAATCCGTGGAGAACTGACGGAGGAGATATGATTTAACTGAATTGTGGACGACGGCTGAGCAGAAAGTTGGATCTTTTTTTTTGGTAAGCTGCTGTAGGATTAGTGGAATAAAACACTTCCTGTGATGCTGTTGTAGGAAACTGAGCAAGAGTAGGGTGCCAAGTGTGACTCCGCCCACCCTGACACCACCCCAGCGTTGATTATTTTCCTATAACAGCGTGACGTATCTACTGATAGCCCAGTCAAGAGCTCCAGGACCATCAGTTATAGGATCACAGCTTTGTAGCACATCCTCTTCTTTAAACACACTCAAGAGAGCGGCTGTGTGTGTGTGTGTGTGTGTGTGTGTAAGCAACCGTACACCAGTGCATGCTTGCCTGAGCATGTTTAATGTTAAGCACACTGACCACCACATCTTGGGAGGTTTGTCTTCTGGTCAGTGTCATGCCTTAAAGCACAGGATCCAGTATCCTGTGTGTGTGTGTGTGTGTGTGTGTGTGTGTGTGTGTGTGTGTGCACTCATTTGCGCATGCTAATGTTTCTGTTAAATCCAGATTCATCAATTAACCTGTGTAAATGTGCACATTAGCATATTTACTGCTCATTCATGAATATTTATAAAGCGGTACAGTACCATGCCTGCGCTTAGAGCGCGCACACTTCTGTCAGGAATAAAACGCACTCAGTGTCACGCAGTTATAGGAAAATAAATCAACAACTGACTGTGTTACAGTTACCACCCTGATGATCATCATCTTCCACAAACAGCTGTGTTTTATTCCCTTTATTCTGCAGCAGCGTGCCAATAAAACGCATTACGGTTTTAAAAAGTATTAAAGAATTACACATTGGGCTTTTTTTTTATCCGTTTACGGTTACATTTAAATGTCTTCTTGATGCTACAAACAATTATAAACAGTTGTTCCATCACCAGCCTCTGTCTTGGAGTTAATGAGATTATAATTAATTAAAATAAAATAAACACAATTTAAAAAAAAAGAGCAGATTTTACTTTTAAGCAAAGTTAAAAAGTGGCACTGGAGACTCCTTCCATAAAATGTTAAATAACCAAAATCAATCTCTCTCTCTCTTTTAATCCATTTACATTAAGCGTCTCGGTACAAGTCCCCACGAATGAGCTGTTGCTATAGAAACGATAATGAGACTTCGTCACTGAACAGAGAGTCACTGTGTATATAAACACACGGCTGTAAACACACCGATTATCCATTAGCTCGTAAAATCTCTCTCACATGGTCAGTTTGTGTGTGTGTGTGTGTGTGTGTGTGTGTGTGTTCATTCAAGCCTGGGCATGTCAGCTTTCACATCCAGCCATAAATTCCTTCCCGAATCACGACTCCAACTAAATCTGGCATCAGCTCTCGACCCTCTCTCCGTTAATCCCAGTTAAGTCATAATTATAAAGAATAACTGCTGAATTTTTGAAAAAATGAGAAAAATCAAAATCAAACATTCGAAACTAAATACGAGTCGAACCTCATGACGAAGAGTGAAGGATGATGCTGGGTACATTTGTGCTGAAATTCATTCCATTCATCACTAAATGCTCTCTTTCTCTCACACACACACACACACACACACACACACACACACACACACACACAGAGGAGTTCTGGATGAGAATAAATCGGTGATGAAAGCCGAGATCCTTGAGGGCGTATAATGTGATTATTGTGTAATCCGGAGAATAATCCGAGAGCGTCGTGATGAGAAGAGACGGATTTACAGACTGTTACTGCCCTCTAGTGGTGTTCAGTAAGTGACGCTCCGTCAGTCCAATCTTCCTAATCCTCAGGTTTATCATCTTCATTTTTAAATCTGGAGGCACCAACAGAAACCTCAAAGCTCAGGTTTTATTCCTTAATCTAAAGATTTAATCTTTAATCTCAGGCTTTATTCCTTAATCTCAGGTTTTACTCTCAAGTTTTATTCTTTAATCTTTAATCTCAGGGCTTAATCTTTAACCTCAGGTTTTAATCTTTAGTCATTAATCTCAAGTTTTATTCTTTAATCTCAGATTTTATTTTTTAATCTTTAATCTCAGGTTTTATTCCTTAATATCAGGTCTTAATCTTTAATCTCAGGTTTTATTCCTTAATATCAGGTCTTAATCTTTAATCTCAGGGCTTAATCTTTAGTCTTTAATCTCAAGTTTTATTCTTTAATCTCAGATTTTATTTTTTAATCTTTAATCTCAGGTTTTATTCCTTAATCTCAGGTCTTAATCTTTAATCTCAGGTTTTATTCCTTAATATCAGGTCTTAATCTTTAATCTCAGGGCTTAATCTTTAGTCTTTAATCTCAAGTTTTATTCTTTAATCTCAGATTTTATTTTTTAATCTTTAATCTCAGGTTTTATTCCTTAATATCAGGTCTTAATCTTTAATCTCAGGGCTTAATCTTTAGTCTTTAATCTCAAGTTTTATTCTTTAATCTCAGATTTTATTTTTTAATCTTTAATCTCAGGTTTTATTCCTTAATCTCAGGTCTTAATCTTTAATCTCAGGTTTTATTCATTAATCTCAGGTTTTAATGTTTAACCTCAAATTTTATTCTTTAATCTCAGATTTTATTTTTTAATCTTCAAATATCAAGTTTTATTCTTTAATCTCAGATTTTATTTTTTAATCTTTAATCGCAGGTTTTATTCCTTAGTCTTTAATCTCAGGTTTTATTCCTTAAACTCAGGTCTTAATCCTTAATCTCAGGTTTTATTCCTTAATCTCAGGTCTTAATCTTTAATCTCAGGTTTTATTCCTTAAACTCAGGTCTTAATCCTTAATCTCAGGTTTTATTCCTTAATCTCAGGTCTTAATCTTTAATCTCAGGTTTTATTCCTTAGTCTTTAATCTCAGGTTTTATTTTTTAATCTTTAATCTCAGGTCTTAGTCTTTAATCTCAGGTTTTATTCCTTAATCTCAGGTTTTAATCTTTAACCTCAAGTTTTATTCTTTAATCTCAGATTTTATTTTTTAATCTTTAATCGCAGGTTTTATTCCTTAGTCTTTAATCTCAGGTTTTATTCCTTAATCTTAGGTTTTATTCCTTAAACTCAGGTCTTAATCCTTAATCTCAGGTTTTATTCCTTAGTCTTTAATCTCAGGTTTTATTTTTTAATCTTTAATCTCAGGTTTTATTCCTTAATCTCAGGTCTTAGTCTTTAATCTCAGGTTTTATTCCTTAATCTCAGGTCTTAATCTTTAATCTCAAGTTTTATCCATTAATCTCAGGTTTTAATCTTTAACCTCAAGTTTTATTCTTTAATCTCAGATTTTATTTTTTAATCTTCAAATATCAAGTTTTATTCTTTAATCTCAGATTTTATTTTTTAATCTTCAAATATCAAGTTTTATTCTTTAATCTCAGATTTTATTTTTTAATCTTCAAATATCAAGTTTTATTCTTTAATCTCAGATTTTATTTTTTAATCTTTAATCTCAGGTTTTATTCCTTAGTCTTTAATCTCAGGTTTTATTCCTTAAACTCAGGTCTTAATCCTTAATCTCAGGTTTTATTCCTTAATCTCAGGTCTTAATCTTTAATCTCAGGTTTTATTCCTTAGTCTTTAATCTCAGGTTTTATTTTTTAATCTTTAATCTCAGGTTTTATTCCTTAATCTCAGGTCTTAGTCTTTAATCTCAGGTTTTATTCCTTAATCTCAGGTTTTAATCCTTAACCTCAGGGCTTAATCTTTAATCTCAGCGTTTATTCTTTAAAGTGTTATATATACACACACATGTTCAGGAAGATGTATTCATATACATGTGTGTCGTGACCTGTGCATAATGCTGTAACTTGTTTTGCAATTCTATGAAATGTAGCAATGAATGGATAAAAAGTATGATGTGTCATTCTTTACAGATTTTTTCTTAAAATGTCATTTTATTCCTCCGACGCCTCAGAAATTAAATATTTATTTATTCATTAATTATTCATTATGATTTATTAATTACTTATTTAAGAAAAACACACCACACTTTTTATCCATTTATAGCTACATTAATATCAGCTCCTGCTCCCACTGACACCACAGCCGATATAAACAGCCGCTCCATCACCTGCCTGGTTCTCTCTCTGACGTCAACGAGACAAAAAAAAAAACCACAGCTCGTCCTGTTTTTGAGGAACTCCAGTCGTCTGTCGTTTTAACTGAACTGCAGTCTGAAAGTTAAAACTCTCCAAACACCATCATCACCATCACCACCTCTCCAAGCGCTCACACAGCTGTGAAACTGATCAGGGAAATAAAACTGACTGAGTAACTCTCCGTTACTGATGCATCTTACACTTGCAGCGCAGCAAATAAATACATAAAATTTACAACTAAAATATTGATAAAGTACCAATTTACTCTGACTGTTAGCACAAGGTTGATTATTTTCCTACAATAGTTCATCCTGGAGTGTTTTATTCCTTTTGTCCACAGTGACTCCACAACATGGACCTAATTTAAAAAAAAAAAAAAAGGGAGAGAGAGAGAGAATGTGTGTGTGTGTGTGTGTGTGTGCGCGCGCACACTGCACTTACTGAGGTCTTCAGCCAGCTGAACTCTCCTCCCCGTAATGAGCTGCAGTTTCTTCTCACTGTCCTCCCCAAAGTCCTCCAGCACCTCCTTCACGTTCTTCTCCAAGCGCCGCACTGTTAGAACGACAAAACCACATCACAACTCCAACACACACACACACACAGCAAATCCCACCACCCGAGTGCTGCGTCTCCGTCTCCTCATCACACACCTTCAGTGTTGGTGAGCTGCTGGCGGAGAGTGTTGGCTGTGATGCCCAGCATCCGCTGAATTCTCCAGAACAACACCACGTCGTTACACTCCAGCTACAACACACACACACACACACACACGAAATCTCTGTGCTGAAACCTGAAAAACATTTACAATCCTAGCCTGATATGAAAATAGAAAGATTTTTTTTAAAAACACTGGACCAAAGTGATGTGCATTTTTAGAAAAACCTGGAAAGATGTCGGTTTTCATCCTGAATGTCGTAATGACTTTCAAACACGAATCATATCAACAAACTCGTGCACAAGAGTGTGAGATAGGGTGGTCCCGAAATGTATGGGAAAAATTTTTTTTTACCAAAACATTCTGACCACCCTACCATTTTTTTTTTTTTACATCGGCTAAAAGAAGGCAACAAGCAAAATTTCAGAGAAATTGGTTAATATATAGAGGTGCCACACGAGGTTGCAAATCGGGTTAAGCCATTAACATTAGTTGGTGCGTAGACTGTTGCAGAGAAGATCTCAAACCCCCAGTTCTAGAGGGAATACGCCACTTCTATGAAAAAGAAGAGGCAGGAAGAGTTTATAGACTGATAGAAGGTTAAAGGACATGGGACATGAAACATAAATGCACGCTATATCAGTTTCTTTCCATTAAAAATATGAAATAATTGCATCAACAAATACAACCCCGATTCCAAAAAAGTTGGGACAAAGTACAAATTGTAAATAAAAACGGAATGCAATGATGTAGAAGTTTCAAAATTCCATATTTTATTCAGAATAGAACATAGATGACATATCAAATGTTTAAACTGAGAAAATGTATCATTTAAAGAGAAAAATTAGGTGATTTTAAATTTCATGACAACACCACATCTCAAAAAAGTTGGGACAAGGCCATGTTTGCCACTGTGAGACATCCCCTTTTCTCTTTACAACAGTCTGTAAACGTCTGGGGACTGAGGAGACAAGTTGCTCAAGTTTAGGGATAGGAATGTTAACCCATTCTTGTCTAATGTAGGATTCTAGTTGCTCAACTGTCTTAGGTCTTTTTTGTCGTATCTTCCGTTTTATGATGCGCCAAATGTTTTCTATGGGTGAAAGATCTGGACTGCAGGCTGGCCAGTTCAGTACCCGGACCCTTCTTCTACGCAGCCATGATGCTGTAATTGATGCAGTATGTGGTTTGGCATTGTCATGTTGGAAAATGCAAGGTCTTCCCTGAAAGAGACGTCGTCTGGATGGGAGCATATGTTGCTCTAGAACCTGGATATACCTTTCAGCATTGATGGTGTCTTTCCAGATGTGTAAGCTGCCCATGCCACACGCACTAATGCAACCCCATACCATCAGAGATGCAGGCTTCTGAACTGAGCGCTGATAACAACTTGGGTCGTCCTTCTCCTCTTTAGTCCGAATGACACGGCGTCCCTGATTTCCATAAAGAACTTCAAATTTTGATTCGTCTGACCACAGAACAGTTTTCCACTTTGCCACAGTCCATTTTAAATGAGCCTTGGCCCAGAGAAGACGTCTGCGCTTCTGGATCATGTTTAGATACGGCTTCTTCTTTGAACTATAGAGTTTTAGCTGGCAACGGCGGATGGCACGGTGAATTGTGTTCACAGATAATGTTCTCTGGAAATATTCCTGAGCCCATTTTGTGATTTCCAATACAGAAGCATGCCTGTATGTGATGCAGTGCCGTCTAAGGGCCCGAAGATCACGGGCACCCAGTATGGTTTTCCGGCCTTGACCCTTACGCACAGAGATTCTTCCAGATTCTCTGAATCTTTTGATGATATTATGCACTGTAGATGATGATATGTTCAAACTCTTTGCAATTTTACACTGTCGAACTCCTTTCTGATATTGCTCCATTATTTGTCGGTGCAGAATTAGGGGGATTGGTGATCCTCTTCCCATCTTTACTTCTGAGAGCCGCTGCCACTCCAAGATGCTCTTTTTATACCCAGTCATGTTAATGACCTATTGCCAATTGACCTAATGAGTTGCAATTTGGTCCTCCAGCTGTTCCTTTTTTGTACCTTTAACTTTTCCAGCCTCTTATTGCCCCTGTCCCAACTTTTTTGAGATGTGTTGCTGTCATGAAATTTCAAAATGAGCCAATATTTGGCATGAAATTTCAAAATGTCTCACTTTCGACATTTGATATGTTGTCTATGTTCTATTGTGAATACAATATCAGCTTTTGAGATTTGTAAATTATTGCATTCCGTTTTTATTTACAATTTGTACTTTGTCCCAACTTTTTTGGAATCGGGGTTGTACAAAATCATCTATTAAATTCAGCAAAATCGTTATATTCGTGATGATTATATGGCATTTCTGCTCGAGCTCCGATATGCATATTTTACAACTGGAAGAGCCGCTGTCACGTGATCATATGTCACAAAAACTTGCGGGCACAGCACAAGCGGGAAGATGAATATGGAGAAGTGGATGACAAGAAAATTGTTTTTATAGTCTTTAACGTACATTGAACATCATGGTGTATTGTGCTGCTTATGGTTGCAATAATTCCAATGGGAAATGCCCTGGAGTAAGTTTTTTTTGCATTCCCCGAGACCCGAAGCTGAGGAAAGTGTGGGCTCACTACTGCCGTAGAAAAAACTTTGCACCTACTGTTTCCCACAAACTGTGTTCGGACCATTTCACTGAGGATTCTTTCAACATTCATACTCAGGTACTGAGCGATATTAATTGCCAAGCCAAATTTAAGAGGCTACTTAAAGATGGAGCCGTTCCCAACGTCCCAATTCAGGAACAAGACGGCGGCGTGAAACCCGAAGTGCTATGGCCACCACGAGGTGCATTCGCTAAGTGACTGAAAGCCGAGGTAAGGATTAGTATTATAATTTTGGGTGTATCAATTATTGATTATCATAATTCCGACTCATCTCTTTCGCCAAATGGCGTAGTGTTGTTGGCTGTGTGATGGCGTTTCGCCATTTTGAATGTTTTCATCTCGGACTCTGGAAGCATTGTATCCAGGGTTCGAATTATAAATTTGACCCTATGGGTAGGGCTGCACGATATCAGAAAAATATGCGATATTCGATAACATGACTGAATATCTCGATATCGATATGTATCGCGATAATTAAATATATAATGTTTTTCTTACCTCTACTCGCCGTTCTGCCCTGTATCTAGCATTTAAAAAAAACCACCCAATGCATCGCTTCCATTCCAACATTATTTTTTATTGGAAAAACATGGCTACACCTGCAATGGTGTCCATCGAGCATCTTTAAATCTCTTAATTTTTTGTGAGCGCAGCAGAAAATGTCTTAAGTTGAAGTAAACAAAAAACTGAAAACTACATTACATTAACGTGAAGCATTTAAAATGGCAATTTCAGCGGCTCCCGGGAGATGAAGGTGAGCGACACAGATTCACCATAAACTCAAACACAATCTGTTAATAACACATGCGGGTGAGAGAGCAGTGGTGTGTGTGAGAGAGAGAGAGAGAGTGAGAGCGGTAGTGTGTGTGAGAGAGAGAGAGAGAGAGAGAGAGAGAGAGAGAGAGCGCGGTTTTATGTTTTTATGCTTCTGTACAGCAGCGTTTGTCCCAGTGAGCCGCCCCACCACTGTTTTACAGGTACATGTCTTGCAAAGTACCTGAGTTTGCAGTACATCACCCCTCCTGAATCCAAAGTACTTCCAAATAGCAGACGTGCATTTTTTTTTTTTTTTTGGAAACCAGTTCCTCACCGTGCTTGCTCCCGCCTTCCGCCGTCACCACGAGGCTTTTACTTGTTTTGCAATAGGGGGCGGAGTTATCCCGCGGCGCTTGTTAACATTCAAATGTGATTGGACGGCACAGAAAAATGTGCCTTTTATCGAAATTTAAGTAATTTTTGCGGTATGTGTATCGCAAACTATGATATCGCGATATCGATACTTTTTCGATATATTGTGCAGCCCTACCTATTTAAAAAAAAAAAAAAAAGAAAAGCAATGCATACTCGCTCTCCTGGACCAGCACACTTTTGCGCACTGCAGTGCACAGCTTTCACACACAGACGCGCGCATGCACGCACGCACACACACGGTGTTGCATATATATATATATATACATGACGTATTTGAGAGACTTCCACAGAAAATTAAGTTTGCTTCTTTCATGGGAGCCTGAGGGAATGGGAGCTCAGCTCCCATTGGCTCCCACATAATTCGAACTATGATTGTATCTCAATCAATCTCGAAAAATATCAGCAAAAAAAAAAAAAACTAGCTTGCAACGGACTTTAGCTAGATCTATGATGAACTTTCAATGTATGATACAAAAATAATACTTCTTTCAACAGATCATTAGCCTTTGAGCAGAATTGTTTTTAACTTACCAGGAAGTGTTATCGAGCCGACCGCTTTCAGTTTCATGAGGGCTGAATGAACTCTCACTCTCAGAATCATCTGACCCGTCAGAGTAAAGACAAGATCCATGTTCATGTGAATTTCCAGCTATCGGTTCGAATTGATAGGGTCTAACTTCACATCTCTGTGAAACATCGGGAATGTCACTGTCGATGGTGTCCATTTCGGTAACCTGTTTACATTAGATTCCCAAGCGCTGGCTCCTTGGAAAGTTTTTGTGACGTCACGGGTCACGTGACCGCTTAGCTAATTAACGAATCCTTGTTTTACACTGATGTATAAAAAAGTTGAATAATGTGATGATTTTCACATTTTTGACGCCCTGCAGTGATTTAGATGGCATTTCTTATGTCCTTTATACATAATTATACCCAGAAAAAAATCCATGTCCCATATCCTTTAACTTTCATGCACTAAGGGGTTCTTAAACAATGAGCACTGATCGTAATATGCTGATGAAGTTGTGAATGTTTTTCTTTCTATGTTTTTCAGATGGCTAGCAACAGTAATACAAGTAGTACCGGTGGTGCAAAGCACAAAACCAGAAAGGACAATTATTACCCTGTACTACTACTTTCGTACCGCAACACCTGTCCGGTACTGTAGCGGTATAACTGTATCGGTACGAAACCCACAAATGTATGGGTTTCGTACCGGTACAGTATCGGTACTGTAGCGCTTCGCTGTAGTGTGGACAGATGAAGCGGCTCTGTATCGATACAAATTTTATGCGCAAAGTCACACATCTCAATCGATGTCTTCGCTGAATAAAATAGTGAAGAACAGAGATTCGTTTGTTTCTTTCTCAGCTGCCTCGCGCGTTTTATACGACTCGACTGAATAAATGACCACCAGAAATACAGACTGTACACTGACAACAAAAAGCACACACACTGTTTCGTCCGTACGGAAGCCGAGAGAGGCCCTTCATATAATCCTTTTTTTTAATTCACCTTGTTATCCCGAGATAACGACATAATTAATTCAGGATCTCGAGAAAACAAAACCGTTATTCCGTGATCTCGAGGAAACAAAATTATTTCATGATCTCGAGTAAACAGCTGAGAAATGGTTCATTCAGATGCGCCAAGAGACTTGTGATATGCTGACTTTGGGGCTATTTCTCATTCTGTATTGAGGTTTTTCACCTGACGTCACAGGGTCACGTGACGCCCCGGTGTCGGCCATTTTGAAGGTCAAGCTAGCTAATGTCAACAACATCATAGCTGGTATGTTACTGTAGCAATGTTTACGTTCAGTCATTTGGATGACTGTTAAAACCCTTCAGTCTCAAGTTTTTCCTTTACTGTATTTACTAGTTTACTGTAATTATGATCCGGCAGCTATTTACACCGGATCCAGTGTAAATAGCTGCCGGAGCGCGCTCCGGCTTGCTCCCCCTCAAATTAAGCAGCGCGCTCCGGCTTGCTCCCGGAGTGCTCCGGCCAAGGTTCTGGAGCGCGCTCCGGCAGCTATTTACACTGGATCCGGTGTAAATAGCTGCCGGATCATAATTACAGTAAACTAGTAAATCCAGTAAAGGAAAAACTTGAGACTGAAAGGTTTTAACAGTCGTCCAAATGACTGAACGTAAACATTGCTACAGTAACATACTAGCTACTATGTTGTTGACATCAGCTAGTGCTAACAGCTAGCTGCTAGTACACTGCTGCAACACAGACACCGACCCTAATAATACAGTTCTTGGTCATTGCCTGGCAACAGCAAATTTATAACGAGCCATGTCTCAACAGACTAAGAAGTTATTTCAATGACATTTAATAACATTTTGTTTATCCTGAGGACCGAAAGTAAATGAAAATGTGAACAAACCTTAGCTGTAATAAGATGGCGACCACCGGCTCCAGGGATGACCCGCTGATGTAGGCATGTTACCCAGCCTGACACAAAATATCTGTAGGCATCCAAACTCTTATACGCTTTCAGATCAATACCTGTGTATGGCGATGGGTTTTTAACGACATAGGTATACAGATCATGTGGGCCGAAGTCAGGTAAAGACGAGGGCTTCGTGTACTTCCGTACGTCAGTGAACAATCCTTGGTGGAAGCAGGTAAACGTCGTTCTCTAAGCCTGCTAACCTCAATTTTTGCAAATACCTCTCCCTCTGCTCGCCCTGTAAATGCCCTACGTCGCTGGATAGTGAAGGTGTTTTCTGCATCTCGCTCCTTTTTCTTTTATGTTTTTCGCCTTCCTCGCATTCAAACTGATTCGAGCCGTGACGTCCAAAATGGCAGCCTCACATGACTTGGTCACGTGGGTGAAAAACCTCAATAGACACAACTTTGGTCATTAGAATGTCTGGAATAATCGATCACCTAATAAGGCAATATTTTGATCAGGGGTTGGCACAGGGAGAGATTGCATTAAGTCTTTTAATAAGGGATAATTTCAAAATTAGTCCGCGGCGCCTCCGCAGAAGACTGGCCCGGCTTCGTCTCTACCGACGGAGATACAGTGATCCAGCTGAGATCATGAAATAATTGTTTTGTTTTCTCGAGATCTCGAAATAATGGCTGCCACATATTCTCGGAAGGAAGTTACTCGGTAACCACGGAAACATTTCACGCACGCGCATTTCAACTTCCGGCAAAGAAAACCGCAAACATTTCTCGCTAGTGTGGACAGATGCACTAAACTGTACCGGTATACTTTGTATCAATACAGTTATACCACTTTCGTACCGGTATAAGTGTGAACACAGCATATGTTTGGTTAATTGGTCGCACTTCCAAGGAACTGTCTGGGAGAACGCTTCCTTCTGCTCGGGAAGTCCTTAGTGTGTTCTTTTATCTCCACAAGATACCATAATACCGAAGGGTTGAGAAAATCACAGACAAGTAATAGCTACTGTTACTTTGAACACAGGAAGTTATATTACTGTATTGTTTGTATTAATATGAAACAGTTAATAAGCCACATTATTTTATATTGGGTCTTGAGTGAAAACTTGAATGGCTTTGTGGCACCTCGAAACATTGTTCAAGCTTAACCAAATTCCGCACAATAACTTCTTTTAGGCAATGTAAAAAAAAAAAATAAATAAATAAATAAATTAAAAAGGTAAGGTGGTCGTAACAAAATCCTAAAAAAAAAAAAAAAATTTTTGGGACCACCCTAGTGCGAGACAAACACACACACGGGAAATTTATTTATTTATTTATTTATTTATTTATTTAATTTTAAATAATTTTTAAAAAAGCCTCTGCGATATGCTGTTAGGTCTATACCATGGTGTATTAGGGCTATTGTAGGTAAAATAAATAAACGTTTAAAAAATTAAACAGAGCTCAGGGAGAGGGTAATATTCTGAGAAAAAAAAAATTTCCAAAATTCAAGTTGCAAATTCACAACAGAAAAAATTTTTTTATATATATATATATATATATATATATATATATATATGCGGCACGGTGGTGTAGTGGTTAGCACTGTCGCCTCACAGCAAGAAGGTCCGGGTTCGAGCCCCGTGGCCGGCGAGGGCCTTTCTGTGCGGAGTTTGCATGTTCTCCCCGTGTCCGCGTGGGTTTCCTCCGGGTGCTCCGGTTTCCCCCACAGTCCAAAGACATGCAGGTTAGGTTAACTGGTGACTCTAAATTGAGCGTAGGTGTGAATGTGAGTGTGAATGGTTGTCTGTGTCTATGTGTCAGCCCTGTGATGACCTGGCGACTTGTCCAGGGTGTACCCCACCTTTCGCCCGTAGTCAGCTGGGATAGGCTCCAGCTCGCCTGCGACCCTGTAGAACAGGATAAAGCGGCTAGAGATAATGAGATTTTTTATATATATATATATATATATATATATATATATATATAAAAAAAATCTCCTTCTCACCCCCGGCGGGGGTGGGGTGGGGGGGTGGTATCCATGTCATCCTCAAGCTCGGGTCCTCTACCAGAGGCCTGGGAGTTTGAGGGTTCTGCGCAGTATCTTCGATGTTCCTAGTACTGTGCTCTTCTGGACTGAGGCTTCAGATGTTGTTCCTGGGATTTGCTGGAGCCACTCTCCCAGTTTGGGGGTTACTGCCCCAAGTGCCCCCACTACCACGGGGACCACGCAACCCTTGACCTTCCACATCCGTTCCAGCTGCTCTTTCAACCCTTGATACTTCTCAAGTTTCTCATGTTCCTTCTTCCTGATGTTGGCGTCAGCTGGGATCGCCACATCTATCACCACCACCCTCTTCTGCTCTTTGTCCACCACCACTATGTCCGGTTGGTTAGCCAGGATCTGTTTGTCAGTCTGGAAGCTGAAGTCCCACAGAACCTTGGCCCTGTTGTTCTCAGCCATCTTATATATATATATATATATATATATATATATATATATATATATATATATATTTTATTTTTTTTTTTTTTTCTCAGACTAAATCATAAATTTATGAGGAAAAAAATTTAGAAAAAAAAATTCTTTGGGTCACGGAACCGGATCGCTTCGCCTTGCAAAGTTGGATGAGCGTCGCCACACCACAGACCCCATGGCTGAGCTGAGCGTGACAGCAAATGCAGGGTTTCCTCCTCGATCGCACAGAAGGACAGAATAAAGCGCTGAGAGATTTTTAACTACATTTCCCAGAACGCACTGCAGCCCGGAAGCACGACGTTGTTGTCTCCGAGAGTATCTGAGATTTTTTGCGTAAACGTACGACTTTAATCTCTGACATTATCTGGATTTTTTTTTCCTCGGAATATTACCCCCTCCCCCAGCTCCTTATTTATTTATTTATTTATTAATTATACAACGTCCCTGACGCACCGCCGTCGGTCTAAACATTGTGCTTCGAACACAAAGCTGAACACCTGCGCATTTTCATAACCGGATTACCGTCTGAGACTTTATTACACCACAGAGCTGAATCGGTGCTTACAGAGTCAACGTTCTTCTGTTTGTGAGCTGATCTGCATCGTGGTTCTGAGCGATAAACACACACACACACTGCTCCGGTGTGATCGAACCCAGAAATACAGGAACAGAACTGAACGCAAACTGTTCACAAAACACGAGCTGCGTCGAGACGAGACGAGACGAGACGGATCTGAACACAGTTCATGATTAATGAGGACAATCCAATCAAATCTGACTGTGTGTCCTGTGAAAATAAACAGGAGGAACGACAGGATTCATTTTCCTACAGTACAACAAGCGAGACGACATCTCAAACACTGCACTATGGATCTGTAGGGGGTTTGGCATATTAAATATATAATAAATCAAAAAAAGATAGCCATCTTTTTTTATTTTTTTATGCTTTAGGTATTTGCAGTCTTTATTTTTTGATCTTTTTATTTAGTTTTTTTTGCTTTAGGTATTTGTAGGGGATTTTTGTCTTTATGTATTTTTATTTGTTTTTGAATTTATTTTATTTTTTTGCTTTACATATTTGAAGGGTTTTTTGTGCTTATATATTTATTTTTCCTTTAGGTATTTGTCAATTTTTGTGGGTTTTTTTTTTCTCATTTCTGATTTTTTTTGCTTTTGGTATTTGTAGGAATTTTTGTGTTTATATATTTATTTTTTGTTTGTTTTTGATCTTTTTTTTGCTTTAGGTATTTGTAGGAGTGTGTGTTTATCTATCTTTGTGTTTATTTATTTATCAATCTGTCTCTTTAAGTATTTGTAGGGGTTTTTGTGTTTGTTTATCTATCTTTAGGTATTTGTAGGGGTTTGTGTTTATTTGTTTATTTATCTTTAGGTATTTGTCTGGGTTTTTGTGTTTATATATTTATTTTTTGTTTTTGGTCTTTCTTTGCTTTAGGTATTTGTAGGAGTTTGTTTGTTTATTTATCTATCTATCTTTAGGTATTTGTAGGGGTTTTGTGTTTATTTGTTTGTTTATCTATCTTTAGGTATTTGTTGGGGGTTGTGTGTTAATATTTATTTTTTGCTTGTTTTTGATCTTTTTTTGCTTTAGGTATTTGTAGGAGTTTGTTTGTTTATTTATTTGTTTGTTTGCTTATTTATCTATCTTTAGGTGTCTGTCGGGTTGTTTGTGTTTATATATTTATTTTTTGTTTGTTTTTGATCTTTTTTGCTTTAGGTGTTTGTAGGGGGTTTTGGTACTTATTTATTTAGCTTAAGGTATTTGTCGATTTTGTGCGTGTTTGTTTATTTCTGATCTTTTTTGCTTAAGGTATTTGTAGGAGTTTTTGTGTTTATTTATTGATTTGTTTATTATCTTTAGGTATTATTTGTATTTACTTATTTAGCTTTAGGTATTTGTAGGTTTTTTGTGTGTTGATATATTTATTTTTTGCTTTAGGTATTCATAGGGTTTTTTGCGTGTATATATATATATATATATATATATATATATATATATATATATATATATTGTTTTTAGATATTTGTGGTTTTTTTCCCTTGACACATTTTTTTGTTTTTATTATTGTTTGCTTTATATATTTTTTCTGTTTTTGATTTTCACACAGTGAAACCAAAACACATTTTGCACAGCGCTGTGTAGAAACACTTTTCTGAAGTGAAACAAACTTCCTCGGCCGACTACCCTCGGCTGTTTAAACCGGGGAAACGTAAACAGCGGAAAATAAAATTAAATTAAATAAAATTAAATACCCCTGATGTCTCTGACTGATGAATACCGTCTCCATATATATGAAGGTCGCTCGTATCTCTACAGCGTCACTGAGCTCCAACACCACCGTCTGTTTTATGAGGCTCAGTTTACAGTAAACTCCGTTTAGTGATGAAAGCAAAAGGAAGTGCCTGTTAACTCCTACCTCCGAGTCTACGAAGTGTCTCTGGTAGTAGTAAAATCCTCGCCGACAGAGGTTACAGTGGAACAGGGCCTTCTGGAGGAAGTGACGTCGGTACAGCTGGTGCCACGTGTCCTTAATCTACAGCACATCAGTGGAGTTGAGCCACAGAGGGACAGATCAGACGCTACGCGGGATCTGTGATTGGGTTCTGTTCGACTCACCAACACCGGGTCCACCTCGACACCGCGGGCCTCCAGGTTCTTACGCACGGTGGTGACCTCGTCGTTGGCCAGGTACGCCGTGTGTTCCTCGTGCAGCTTCAGCACACGCTCCAGCTCGTTCCTGGTTTCGTTATGGATGTGCTGTGAGAAAGGGAGAGACACGGCAGGGAACGTTCATTCCCATCTCTCTTCATATTCGGACTGAAAACTGAAAAAGGGCGTGGCCTGTACTGGAATGTTAACAGCAATCTGAAGAACATTGTTTGTTTCAACTGACTCCTGAGTACTGACTCATTAAACAAGACTGTGGGTTTTTTTTTAATAAATATAGCTCAGAGCGTCACGCAACTTCGTGTGAATTCAGTAATAACGCTAGCCGACGCAGGAAAACTAACTTTCTAACCTGTTCTGGTGTGCGGCTCTTCCAGTTCAGCCATCGCTGCTTCCAGTCGGGTCCCACCATGTCGGCGATCACCGACTCGGCTGAGAGGAAAAGCAAAAGGTTCTTCAGTCTTCCACATCGTTCTCAATATATAAATCAGCTATAAGCTCAAAAAATACAATCACCTTGATTTACACATCCCTCAGTTTAAAAGAAAGAAATAAATCTAAATAAATGAAATATAAAATAAATATTAAAAAAAAGAAACTATAAATGGTCTCATAGAGCCAAGTTCAAATATAAATAATAATATATGTATTAAAAATGAATTAGTAATAATTAAAATTACTTTTTTTATTAAACATATAATATTAAGTACATATTATATATAATTAATCATTAATAAAATATGTCTCAATTGAGCTTCCTCCGAGTGTACGAGTATAAAAGAATAAATAATAATAAGTTTTCCTTTATAAAATATAACGGAGCCACAGGCCGTTCTTTAAGCTCACACTGTACAGATAAAAATAGTTTAAAAAAATAAAATATAAAAATGGTCCCACACAGCTGTCAAGTATAAATAGTAATAATTAAAAAAAATTATTTCTGAATATTTTTTTCATGACTTATAAAATTAATAATATATAAAACGGCTCCACTGATCTTTCTTCACGTTCACATTGAACAAGGAACAATTAATAGTAAATATTTGGGGTTTTTTTTTTATCAGTAAAATAAAAAGGTCCGCAGAGATTTGCTGCAGTATAAATGAACTGAATTTCAGAATAAAAGCGTGCGGTCTGAGTGAGACAGGCCAGGCCAGGTCAGGAGGGGGAGATGGAGAACGTGAACGCTGGAGTGATGAACGCACTGTCTTTCAGCCGAGACTGCAGCGTCTCCTCCATGAACTGGATGGCGGCGTCCCACTGGGGTTTATCGGTGATGGAGCGATCCTCCAGGGCGTTGTGCTGAATCACTCGCTGGGAAAGGAATAAAAACCAGTCAGTCAGTCAGTAAAGGTGTGATGTTACGACAGAGTGGATCACTTCTTTAATCCACAGCAAACTTCAGAGAAATACAAATAACTTGGGTTTTTTTTTTTTGCAGGTTATCAGAAATGTGCTCTCTTTCTCTCTCTGCATCTGTCTCTCTCTCTCTGTCCCCCATCTCTCTCTCTCTGTGTCTCTCTGTCTCTCCCTGTCCGTCTGTCGGTCTCTCTCTTTGTGTCCCCATCGCTCTCTCCATCTCTCCTGTCCCCCGTCTGTGTCCTCTGTCTCCAAGTGTCTGTCCCTCTCTCCCTGACTCTCTCTCTCCTGTCCCCCGTCTCTGTGTCCTCTGTCTCCAAGTGTCTGTCTCTCTCTCCCTGACTCTCTCTCTTCTGTCCCATCTCTCTGTCTGTCTCTCTGTCGCTGTCTGTCTCTCTCCATCCATCTCCCTCTCTCTCATCCCCCGTCTCTGTGTCTCTGTTGCTCTGTCTCTCTCTCTCCCTCCCTCCATCCCCGTCTGTCACTTTCTCTCTCTCCCAGTCTGTGTCGCTCTGTCTGTCTCTCTCTTTGTGTCCCCATCTCTCTCCATCTGTCTCTTTCTCTCTCCGTCTGTCTCTCTCTCCGTCTGTCTCTCTCTGTGTCCCCCATCTTTCTCTCTCTCCATCTGTCCCCCATCTCTCTCTGTGTCTGTCTGTCTGTCTCTCTCCGTCTGTCTCTTTTTCTCTCTGTCTCACTCTCTGTTCCCATCTCTCTCTCTCTCTGTATCTCTGTTGCTCTGTCTGTCTCTCTCTCCCCATCTGTCTGTCTCTCTCCCTCCATCCCTGTCTCTCTCCGTCTGTCGCTTTGTCTCTCTCCCAGTCTCTGTGTCTGTCACTCTGTCTGTCTCTCTCTTTCTCTGTCCCGTCTCTCTCTGTCTCTCTCTCTCCCCGTCCCCATCTCTCTCTCTCTCTGTTGCTCTGTCTGTCTCTCTCTGTCCCTCGTCTCTTTCTCTCTCTCTGTCTGTCCCCCATCTCTCTCTGTCCGTCTGTCTCTTTTTCTCTCTGCGTCTGTCTCTCTCTCCCCATCTGTCTCTTTCTCCTGCTCTCTCTGTGTCCCCCCGTCTCTCTCTCCAGCAATAAACCAAAAACATCACATCACGGTCCTGAACCACATTTCTGTGATACTTAATACACACCACATCCAGGTTTGAGAAGAAACTTCCAGCAAAACAACCGCGCTGCATTTATTAAATAAAAATAGCAATTAATTCAGATAATACTTTAAAATACAACGTTTAAAATGATAAATCTCAAAATTATACATTTAATAATTTTGAATATTGTAATTAATAATTTGTAAAATTATAAATATGAACAAAGTTTCATTTGTTTGAGAAATGTATAAAAATCTTAATGATTTTTTTATAAAATAATTCAGAAGTGTTTTATGGCTTATCTTAATTTCTAATATGATTAATTTTCTATTAATTTTGTTAAAAACAAAGAGCTGCAAAAGACAACCTTCATCTGAAAACATTTATTTTGTTTCAAGGTTTAAGTTACAAATTTTTTTTTTATTTAAAATACTCTTGAAAATTAACAAAAAAACATCTATTACCAATTTATTTCTTAATAGTAATTTTACATTTTAGATTAATTTCAATAAAAATAATATTTTTTTAATTTCTAGTTTAAATAACTTTTAACCTGCATAAATTAGGGCGTGTCTCATGCAAATTGAATGTATATTAATGCAAACTGGAGGCGTGCCACATGCATGCAATATGCTAATAGGCTGCAAGTGGGCGGCGCTCACTTTCAGGGCTCGTTTCTATGCAGATGTGATGGAGAGGAGCAGATAAACCTGGGGGGGGGGGGGGGGGGTGTCCTCATGATAAAAGGAGGAGGATGTTAAGGGGCGGGGCAGCAGGGAGGCGGGGCATGGTGCGTTTACCAGACTGTCCATGGCTCGCTCGTTCCACTTGTGCCTCTTTATGCTCTCGTCCTTCACGGCTTCCTTCAGCTTGTCGAAGATGTCGTCCTGATCCTTCCCTTTGTACTCGGCCATGAAGCGAGCGAACTCCTCCTGCAGCGTCTCCCACGCCACCTGATCGCCACGGCAACAGGGGAAACACAGACGCAGTGGTGATGTGTTGGAGCGTGGAGCAGGACTCAACACGTCACACGTACACCAAGCTTCAACAGGAACACGGATCATCGAAAACCACAAAATATCAAATCACAAATCCGCACGGTTCACTCTGCAGTCTCTCTCTGGGTTTTGCTCAGAAGAGAAAAACAAACATTTTCTCACAATTTATGATCCATTTTTTTCTGTCATGCTTAATTTATCCTGCTTTTTTTCCATTTCTTTTGTTTTTATAACTATGCTCATATGAAATGTCAACAATTTATAACAATATATTCTGCGATTTTTTCCCCTTTTTTTTCTTTTTAAATGCCAAATTTGTATGAAAAATAATTTAAAAAATTTTTTCTAGTTTTGTCTTTTTTGTTACGCTCATATAATGAAACACAAATTTCTAACAAGTTATTCTCCGATATGTTTTTGGTTTTAAGCCTGAATGTTTAATTTTTATTTCTTTTTTGCTACGCTCATATTATGAAACATGAACTTATTCTGCTTGTTTGTTTCCTGTTTGTTTCTTTTTAACACTCAGTTTATCATAAAAGTAATTACAAATCATTTTTTGGTTTTATCTTTTTTGTTACGCTCATATAATGAAACATCAATTTCTAAAAATTTATTCTGCAATTTTTTTTTCTGTTTTAATGCTTAATTTATCCCGCAATTTTCTGTTTAATTTTCTTTTTCTTTTTTTGCCATGCTCATTTTATGAAACATTAACTACATCTAACTATGTATTCTGTTAATTTTTGGTTTTTTTCCTCTTTTTTAATAATTTATATTAAAATTTTCACAAATTGTCCGTTTTTGTCCTTTTTTCCCCTTTTCTTTGTTTCACTCATATAATGAAACGAGCAATTCCTAACAATTTACTCTGCAATTTTTTTCTCTTAACTCTAAACTTATCCTGTCATGTTCTGAGGTTCAATTTTTTTTTTTTTTGGTTTTGCCATGTTCATATGACAAAATCATGAACAATATCCAACAATTTATTCGGCTATTGTTTTTTTTCCTTTTTTTTTAAATGCTCAATTTATATTAATCATAAATCACAATATATCAATAAAAATAATTAAAAGTAAATTGTTTTGTCTTCCCCTTTGTTACGCTCATATAATGAAACATTAGCAATTGGTAACAATTTATTCTGCAATTTTCTCCTGCGTTAGTATGAAACAATTTCTAGCAACATATCCGACAAAATATTCCATTTACGGTTTTTTCTCGAGTATAATGTTAAATTTACACTTCAGAAATTTTTTTTGCTTTTATTATTATATAAAACATGAACATTAATTTCCCACAATTTACACAAAAGGATTTTATTTTCTTTATTTGGTCTGCTCACCAAACATCCTGCCAAGATTTTAGGATGTGATTTTTTTTTTTTTTTACACAAAATGTTTAACAGTTCATGATGCATTTTTTCTGCTTGTGTTCATCTTTTTTTTTATGCTGTTATGTTATCAAATGTTGCAAATTTCTTTAAAATAATGTGTCGTGCATCAAATATTTTTTCTTGCTTTTTTTTTTCTAAAACTGAACTAGAGCGGTGGCTACAATTATTGACACCTTAACGATCTTTTGGCCGTTGTAAAAGTAGAAAAGACTTTCAATACGTAAATTGTGCATGAATAATTACTCAAACTTCCACTGGAAAAAAAATGAGTTGATTCCTGATTACTTAGTGCATCAGATCACATGACACCGTTCCACAATTATCAACGTTTGTCCACAGTTATCGACATGTTTGTCCAGAGTTATTGAACCGTTCCACAGTTAGACATGTTTGTCCAGTTAGACACCTTTCCACAATTATCGACACGTTTGTCCAGTTATCGAACCGTTCCACAGTTATCGACACGTTTGTCCACAGTTAGACACATTTGTCCAGTTATCGAACCGTTCCAGTTATCGACACGTTTGTCCACAGTTAGACACGTTTGTCCAGTTATCGAACCGTTCCAGTTATCGACACGTTTGTCCAGTTAGACACCTTTCCACAATTATCGACACGTTTGTCCAGTTATCGAACCGTTCCACAGTTATCAACACGTTTGTCCACAGTTAGACACGTTTGTCCACAGTTAGACACGTTTGTCCAGTTAGACACCTTTCCACAATTATCGACACGTTTGTCCAGTTATCGAACCGTTCCACAGTTATCAACACGTTTGTCCACAGTTAGACACGTTTGTCCAGTTAGACACGTTTCCACAATTATCGACACGTTTGTCCACAGTTATTGAACCATTTCACAGTTAGACATGTTTGTCCAGTTAGACACCTTTCCACAATTATCGACACGTTTGTCCAGTTATCGAACCGTTCCACAGTTATCGACACGTTTGTCCACAGTTAGACACATTTGTCCAGTTATCGAACCGTTCCAGTTATCGACACGTTTGTCCACAGTTAGACACGTTTGTCCAGTTATCGAACCGTTCCAGTTATCGACACGTTTGTCCAGTTAGACACCTTTCCACAATTATCGACACGTTTGTCCAGTTATCGAACCGTTCCACAGTTATCAACACGTTTGTCCACAGTTAGACACGTTTGTCCACAGTTAGACACGTTTGTCCAGTTAGACACGTTTCCACAATTATCGACACGTTTGTCCACAGTTATTGAACCATTTCACAGTTAGACATGTTTGTCCAGTTAGACACCTTTCCACAATTATCGACGTTTGTCCAGTTATTGAACCATTCCACAGTTAAACGTTTGTCCAGTTAGACACCTTTCCACAATTATCGACACATTTGTCCAGTTATCGAACCGTTCCACAGTTATCGACATGTTTGTCCAGTTATCGACACCTTTCCACGATTATCGACGTTTCCACAATTATTGACACGTTTCCACAATTATCGACACGTTTGTCCACAGTTATCAACACGTTTCCACAATTATCAACATCCAGATGATTATTTATTAAAAAAATAATAATAAATCGGTGTGTGGTATTAAATTAACAAAACAATTTTTACTTAAAATGTGTTTTCCATAGACTTATATTTAGTTCAAAATGTCTTTTATATAAATATATGGATGTCGGTGTTTATGTAAATGAGGAAGTAATTTGAATGTTTGTAAACAGATGAAGTGATAATGTTTAACCTGCGTCAGAAAATCTTTGTTCCACTTTCTAAGTATTTTCCTAGATCACATTTTGTTAATCATTCGTTGTTGTTTGTATTAATTTCTAGTTTTGTCGTTTACCAATAAATATCAACAGGGACTCGACATTGTAACCACATGAACATCCAGGTCAAAGGTCGCATCTCATTCCTCGAACCAAAACTGTAGGTACCCTGTTGTCAATCTCAGTCATCCTGAACTTGTTCTACTTCGGTATACTTGAATATTTCAAGCACGTCATTTTTTATAGTCTAGGAATTTAATTCCGCTCTAATTCTATTTATTGCAATCGGATTCCAAATACTCTATAAACATCCCATTCTGTTATGAATCAGAAAAAAATATAAGTATACAAGCGCTTATTTATTTATTTATTTATTTATTTAACACAAAGATCGATCCATAACAGTCGTAAACGCCACTTAATTCCACAGGGTGTCGATAATGGTGGACACCGGTGAAAGTGATCACTATTATCGACACCTCACACACGTGACTCTCAAACGCACGTTTAGATACAAAATGGCGGCTGTCGAATGAATGAAAGAGTCAGAAACAAAGCAGGTTTCGACGAGGAGATCATGAAATATCGGTGAACTTGATGAGTAAAAACATGTCCGTGATCTTTCCACCACGCTTACCTACGATGATGATAACGTCCGGGTTTTCTGAAAAAATTGCGAAAAAATGTAAAAAAAAAAGTTTAAAAAAGGGGCGGGTCTTCTGGTTGATTAATTAACCAATAATAACTGTTGGAACTGAAACTCAGCTTTATGGGTAAATCTGTAACGGTGTCGATATTTATGGACTGTGGATAATTGTAGCTGCTGCTCTAGTTTGTTTTTTCCTTTTTATATCATGTTAACCATCACATTATCAAAGCTAACTTCAAAGGAGTTAATTAGCATGCTAACATTTCGGACAGGAAGCTAATATTCGGCTAAAGTGAACCTGGCTAGCACGCGTGATCGCTTTGGAATTTTTCCTGTGAAGGCCGAGTCCATGTCGCGAGTGCTCGCGGAGTTACAGGAGCTCAAGGCTGCGGAGCTCCAGATTCATCTTTATTACTGATGACAGAAGGAAGGAGGTCTGAGGTTTGGAGAGATACGAATGAAGTGTGTGTGTGTGTCCACTCATGGCGGCGAGTGTCCCATTACCTCCAGCGCTTTGTATGGCAGCTGTTTGTCCGTCCACTGCTTCAGTTTAATATCTACAGTGGTGTTGAAGGTTCCCGAGTCCGTGGTCTGAGCAGCAGGAAGGTAGATGTTCTCGATGACGTGAGTGGAGACTCTCTCCCACAGCTTCTTCTGCAGGATGGACTCCCTGAGGGCAGGAAATCAGCCACACGTCACTCACTCAGCTCAGTGAGCTGCTCTCCAGACAAACTGGAATACATTTTTACTCGTGTGTGTGCGCGCATGCGCATGTGGATGCGCGAGACTCATTTATCATACAGGACAGCTCATATTTCACTGCTTCCTGTTTGCTTTGTGTGACTACGGCCTGTCGATGCATGCGACTCCACCGCGCTGAGAAAAGCAGCCTGCGGTTATTCATCACGCCATCGATCCGAGAGGAGACGCTACACACACCTGATCTATCCCGTTTAGCCGCTCCTCGGGGCTTTGGGTTCAGGAGCTACGCGTCCGCGCTTCAGGCTCTACGAATTCCGAGGTACAAGCGCAGACGCCTGGCTCTTTTCTCAAGAAACTAGCCGTCAGAACTGGCTGAATTTTAATAGCCGAGGCACAAAAGGCAGATATCTGATCACACACACACACACGGCTTTAATACAGGTGTGCGCTGCTGTAGAACAGATTAGCGTCAGGGTTGCCAGATCTGCACGACTAAATCCATTTAATGCTCTAAAACAACAATTTGAATGAACCAACGACGTCGCATTAAAGCGTAAAGTCCTAAAGAAATAAATAACTCCCTCCCACTTGTATGTTATTTTTACCCATTTACAGTTACACTTATGAGTAGCACGCTGTGTGAGCACAATCGCTATCAGGCGCGTTAAAATGTAAATAACTTTTCTAGAATTTCACCAAAACTCATTGAATTTTCAGCATTGTAAGGGAACGCCCTAAAGTATTATTCAGCAAAACCCCAGAATGATGGCACAAATCTAGAATTTTTAACAGAATTTTAGTTCTTAAAATTTAACGGAATTATGGACGTCACGCGTAACATTTACACCCGTGAAAAAATCACTTTGAATGCTGTTTTGAAAGTTTTGATCAAATATTCTCTATAATAATAAAAAAATAAATAAAATAAAAAATCGCTTAAATATTATAAACACAGTCTTTTAATGTATCAAAAAATAATTTTGATAAAGCAAGGAAATTCGGAAGAAAAATTCGCTTTTTCTTTTGCTTGTTGTGCGCGTCACGCTACCAAAATCTAACTAACCCCTTCACGAACAATTCCAACTTTCATGGACTTGTAGCGCGAATAAACCTTTCAAAAAAATATAGAATACTTCTCACCCGGTAAATTAGAATCCTGGTGATTTATATCCTCGTAGCTTCAGTAGATCTAGAGCTTTAGTCGATTTAGTAAATCCCAAACGCTGTGAAACACGCCAGCCATCTATGGTGAGAAGTGCTGCTGTAGTTGAGAAACTCTCATTTCTCCCGCTTCCAATTAACTCCATGACCCATACCAAAATAACAATGTCACGCTCATCACTTAAGGATAATTTATATATAATTTATCTTTCTAGAAGCATTTTTCAAAATCCCAAACATTATGAAACATTTCTTGTAGGGTTTCAGGTTACAAATTTCGAGAATAGAGAAATTGCGGCGCAAAAGTTTGCCACTAAACTCGCGAAAATACTCCATCCTAGCGAGTTTCACAACCGAACTAGGCTACGTGACAGTCCGTGACCACCCAGGAATGTTCTAGAAGGTACGCTTCGAGGCACGTGCGATCGAGAAAGACGCCACGTGAACATACCTGTCAACCCTCCCGTTTTTCCCGGGAAATCCCTTATTTTGACTTATTTCCCGCTGTCTTCCCGTTTTTTTATTTTCCCGAAAATATCCCGTATTTTCACAATATAAAAAAGTCGGTAGGTCCAGAATTCATGACGCGCCTCTGACAGGAGTTTACAGCAGGAAGTCGGGCCATGAATTCACGTCCCCGCCCTCTCAGGCATCAGTCATTACATAACTCCGTCCGGAGGCGAGGCTGAACAAGTGATTAGGTCCAGTGTTGCCAGATTGGGAGGTTTCCCGCCCAAGTTGGGCGGTTTCAAGTGCATTTTGGCGGGTTTTGAACATATTTTGGGCTGGAAAACGTCAGCAGTATCTGGCAACACTGATTAGGTCTGAGGTGAAGATGGCGATGCTAATAGCTAAGAAAAACATTAGCCTCTCTTTCTTTGATGATTTCAACAAGTGCGTGGCTGGAATGCTCCCAGACTCTACCATTGCGAAGAAATTTTCCATGGGGAAAACGAAATCTCCCAAATAATCAAAGGTAAGCTACACATGTTTACATTAAGTATGTCCTGGCTAAGACCTCATAAATAGCCTAGTGTAAACTAATTGGTGTATTAACTGTTTTATCCACTCATTGTCTATTTTATTTTCTATCTGAAACTTACCCATTTTAAATCACTCTTGGTTTAATATCTTATATTACTCTTTATCTCTTTATTACTCTATCTATCTATCTATCTATCTATCTATCTATCTATCTATCTATCTATCTATCTATCTATCTATCTATCTATCTATCTATCTATCTATCGTTCCGAGGCCATGACTATGGTAAAACCATAATAAATTGCAATGGAATTGAGTTTATTGACTGGTTATATAATGACCTTTCTTATTTTAACATAAGATACGTATTTTAGCCCTTAATTTGGGAAATAACTGGTACCACTGAAAGCAAATAAAAATAAATGTATAGTTTATTCACAAATGCACTCTATAAACCATAAGCATATTGAGTTTGGGTCTTGGCTATCACCAACATGCACCAGAGTACAGGAAATCACAAATACTAGATAGAAAATTGCCCCCCATTCAACTACACACCCACTTTTGGTGAAGGGTATGACTTTCCGAAATTTTCCCTTATTTTGAGTTAAAAATCTGGGAAATATCCCTTTTTTCAAACCTCAAAGTTGACAGGTATGCACGTGAAGGTAGTAAAGGTAGTATTTCCACTGTCTTATGACGTTTTTGCTTGTTTTAGCGCGATAAACAATGCATTATGGGTAATCATTAAAATGCTGATTTCAAGGTTAAAATGGGTAAAAACAACTAATTTATATAGATATTGTAAAAATTGTGCCTAATAGTTATTTCAGTACATACAGTGGTGCTTGAAAGTTTGTGAACCCTTTAGAATTTTCTATATTTCTGCATAAATATGACCTAAAACAACATCAGATTTTCACACGAGTCCTAAAAGTAGATAAAGAGAACCCAGTTAAACAAATGAGACGAGAATATTATACTTGGTCATTTATTTATTGAGGAAAATGATCCAATATTACATATCTGTGAGTGGCAAAAGTATGTGAACCTCTAGGATTAGCAGTTAATTTGAAGGTGAAATTAGAGTCAGGTGTTTTCAATCAATGGGATGACAATCAGGTGTGAGTGGGCACCCTGTTTTATTTAAAGAACAGGGATCTATCAAAGTCTGATCTTCACAACACATGTTTGTGGAAGTGTATCATGGCACGAACAAAGGAGATTTCTGAGGACCTCAGAAAAAGCGTTGTTGATGCTCATCAGGCTGGAAAAGGTTACAAAACCATCTCTAAAGAGTTTGGACTCCACCAATCTACAGTCAGACAGACTGGGTACGAATGGAGGAAATTGAAGACCATTGTTACCCTGCCCAGGAGTGGTCGACCAACAAAGATCACTCCAAAAGCAAGGCGTATAATAGTCAGTGATGTCACAAAGGACCCCAGGGTAACTTCTAAGCAACTGAAGGCCTCTCTCACATTGGCTAATGTTAATGTTCATGAGTCCACCATCAGGAGAACACTGAACAACAATGGTGTGCATGGCAGGGTTGCAAGGAGAAAACCACTGCTCTCCAAAAAGAACATTGCTGCTCGTCTGCAGTTTGCTAAAGATCACGTGGACAAGCCAGAAGGCTATTGGAAAAATGTTTTGTGGATGGATGAGACCAAAATAGAACTTTTTGGTTTAAATGAGAAGCGTTATGTTTGGAGAAAGGAAGACACTGCATTCCAGCATAAGAACCTTATCCCATCTGTGAAACCTGGTGGTGGTAGTATCATAGTTTGGGCCTGTTTTGCTGCATCTGGGTCAGGACAGCTTGCCATCATTGATGGAACAATGAATTCTGAATGATACCAGCAAATTCTAAAGGAAAATGTCAGGACATCTGTCCATGAACTGAATCTCAAGAGAAGGTGGGTCATGCAGCAAGACAACGACCCGAAGCACACAAGTCATTCTACCAAAGAATGGTTAAAGAAGAATAAAGTGAATGTTTTGGAATGGCCAAGTCAAAGTCCTGACCTTAATCCAATGGAAATGTTGTGGAAGGACCTGAAGCGAGCAGTTAATGTGAGGAAACCCACCAACATCCCAGAGTTGAAGCTGTTCTGTACGGAAGAACGGGCTAAAATTCCTCCAAGCCGGTGTGCAGGACTGATCAACAGTTACCGCAAACGTTTAGTTGCAGTTATTGCTGCACAAGGGGGTCACACCAGATACTGAAAGCAAAGGTTCACATACTTTTGCCACTCACAGATATGTAATATTGGATCATTTTCCTCAAGAAATAAATGACCAAGTGTAATATTTTTGTCTCATTTGTTTAACTGGGTTCTCTTTATCTACTTTTAGGACTTGTGTGAAAATCTGATGATGTTTTAGGTCCTATTTATGCAGAAATATAGAAAATTCTAAAAGGTTCACAAACTTTCAAGCACCACTGTAAAATCAAAACCTGAATTTATTTTTTCCCCTATGTTACACCGTTGTGCATCTATAGCACGCTACTCATCACTACATTGTACACATTTCTGTTCCTGTTCTCATTTACACTATAAACAGTCGTTCCGTTACGCAGCTCATCATGTCACCAAGCAAAGTTTTGAGATTATGTGATGCGTCTGCTGTGCGAGCGCTCGTGAACGACCTGTTACTATAGCAACGGTAGCGTGTTTTGAACGAGCATGTTCTGGAAATCCATCTTACGCACCATCTGATGGGAAAATGGTATCGCTTCCTGTTCGGGCCGATCACTCACCAGTGTTTTGGGGTGACTTGGCTCAAGCTGATCACCTCGTCCAGGATCTCGTTCTTGGCTTTTTCATACAGCTCGTTCTGTCACACGAAGAGAAACAAAGATCTGATTTTTATATGAAACTACTGTACGGTACAAATATATAAATATATCTGGGTCTGTCTCAGAAACTGGGTACTGTGGGGGTCGCCCACTAAATATACTCACACTCAATAAACTATACGGTTTTGAATGATGTTGGTTTTAATTTGAAATAAAATGAAGAAATAAATAAATACAGATAAAACTAAATCTTTGATGCGAATATTCAGAATTTGGCAAAAATTCTGCAAATTTGTGGAAAAATGGTGGCTTGATCTGGGACATGATAAATGGTCGACTACATCACATTCCCTTAAAAAGCTTGTCGTCCACTGAAAAGTCTACAGTTATCACTAATTGTATTTTAAGTTGTAACTTTATACACCTAAGGATTGGTGCGCTTACAGAATAATCATAACCGTAATAAAACATCATGCAAAATATTTCATCACCGTCGTAACTCCATTTTCCGCAAACCCAAAACCAATACGATTGTGTTTTTTGATCTAAACGGAAAGCCTCAGGGTCGAGGTCACGACCTCACCAAAAGTAGGAACTTAAAATCACGACGCCGTATAAAAATTTAGTTATAAATCTGCAATTTTGTTTTTTAAAACGAAAGCTGAAAGTTAGGGATAAAATATGTTTCTTACAGAATATATGTTACGATGGTAGCTGGTCTTGTATGAATTTCTGAGCTATAAAATGAGTCGTGGTCTATTTTTTACCGTAGCGTGTTATTTGTGTGCGGGGAAGGACACACATTAACAATTAGCATGTGTAGAATGGAATTTTCCACTCCAACAGTTAGAAGTTGATCGTGCTTCCATTTGCGGTCTTTCTGTTACGCGGGTGATCTGTTCGGACGTTATCACTGAAAAGGTGAGTTTTGACAGTTTTATTTTGTTTTAGTCTTGCAGTATAAGGCAATAGAATGTTTCTTTTTCATCTTACTTTCATATTTCGTAGTGTTTGTGTATTTTTGGCCAATATTTTGCAACCATGGTCAATTTAGATCGAACTTTTGATAGAATCTACGGCCAGTCATTTTGCCTCGCGCTCCGTCCGGTGCGGTAGTGATGTCCCGTTGCTCGCGCGCCGCAGCAGAGACCCACGCGACCTTCAGCCGGTACAGTCGCTGTTCTTTTACCGCCGCCGTTATTCTCATCTTTCCGGTGTGTTCTTGATTTTTCCATTGTGTCCTATTTCGCCATATCAAATACCCAAAATGTATCATATTATTCATATTTAAGTGAATAATCAATTCAGTCATCATAACTTGGCATTTTTAACCCAAGCAATCAAAAAGAGGAAATTTATTCAATATTTTCACTCATCTGTGAAGGAGGGGCTTTAATTCTTCATGATGGAGTTATTTTATATGGAAATCAATTTTACAAAAGCATTTGAATTGTAATACTATCTTTATTCTTATTAAACATGACAAAAGAAACATTGAGTGTTCGGTAAATGCAAAAAAAATAGTAAAATTAGAAAACTTATTTTTGACCATAACGTCCCAAATACCATAACGTAACCAGTTTCTGAGACGGACCGGTGAGCAAAAATAATGAAAGGAAATGTTTCAACATTTAAAAAAAAAAAGGAAAAAAAAAAGAAATACTATAAACAGTAATCAGTAAACCATAATAAATGAAACAAAGTCGAGATTTGGTGTGAGACCCTTTGCTTTAAAAAAAAAAATTAATAATAATAATAATAATAATGGCGGCATGGTGGTGTAGTGGTTAGCGCTGTCGCCTCACAGCAAGAAGGTCCGGGTTCGAGCCCTGTGGCCGGCGAGGGCCTTTCTGTGTGGAGTTTGCATGTTCTCCCCGTGTCCGCGTGGGTTTCCTCCGGGTGCTCCGGTTTCCCCCACAGTCCAAAGACATGCAGGTTAGGTTAACTGGTGACTCTAAATTGACCGTAGGTGTGAATGTGAGTGTGAATGGTTGTCTGTGTCTATGTGTCAGCCCTGTGATGACCTGGCGACTTGTCCAGGGTGAACCCCGCCTTTCGCCCGTAGTCAGCTGGGATAGGCTCCAGCTTGCCTGCGACCCTGTAGAACAGGATAAAGTGGATAGAGATAATGAGATGAGATAATAATAATATCCGTCTGAGGTCCAGTGAGTGCAGTTTTATGCGGAAATGATCTGTAGGTTTTACTGAGCATCTTACAGAACCAGCCACAGTTCTTCTGGACACTTTGTCTGTCACACTCGCGTCTTCATTTTGCACCAAAAATTTTCCAGTCGGCTTCATTGTGTTTTCTTTATTAATCTGAAAAGTGCTCTCTCTTATGGAATATGCTGCTCAGATATACAACATTTAATTTTCTACTGGAAAAATCCCGAATCGGGGGACTAAGACTTTTGCACACTACTGTATATAAACCACAATACAATTCTTTTCTGATTGGACCTCACAGCCACCTGCAAGTCCACAACAGATGAGCTGTGCAAGCTGTCATCGATGGACTACCAAGACATCAGCTCGTGTGTGTGTGTGTGTTGTTGAGTCTCTCACCCTGTCCAGCTCTCGTAACCGGGGGTAATTATTCTTCCACTCGGTCTCCAGGTTAAAGCGAGATGCTGTTGGATGCAGAAAGCACAGTTTACTTACTGTCTATTAATCACAATTAACATTCAAATCTCGTCACAAAAACGAGAGTGCTCCGAGAGCACGATATCGGCCATAACTCTGGTAAAATGCGACTGAATTGAACGAAATTGTAATATGTGTATTACCGACATATAACAAAGAATCCTGCCAAGTTTGGTGAAATTCCTCCACAAATCGTGAGAGGAGTTGATTTCAGAAGAACGTCCACCCTCATGAAATTCTCAAAGTAAAAGTTATTTAATCAAGGGTCAAAACTCTGGGAAAATTTTCACAAACGAAATTAAATCGCAACCTGCGTATTATCATCATATAACAAGGCCTTTTACCAAGCTTCGAGAAATTCGTCCAAAAATTGTGAGAGGAGTCGATGATGTCAGAAGGAAAACACACCTTCATGAAATTGTCAAAGTACAAGTTTGGTAATCAAGCGCTGTAACTCTGGTAAAACACGACCGAATTGAACAAAATTACAATATGCGTATTACCAACATATAACGAAGAATCCTGCCAAGTTTGGTGAAATTCCTCCACAAAATCGTGAGAGGAGTTGATTTCAGAAGAACGTCCACCCTCATGAAATTCTCAAAGTAAAAGTTATTTAACCCATTGACGCCGGATGCTGCGTCGCGCAACATTGCCCCTAGCGCCGGTTGTTGCATAACGCAACATTGCCCCAAATACTGCTTGCTGCATAACGCAGCATTGTTGATTTGTCATTATTTTCAAGACGCATGCCAGATTTGTTTTTTTTTTTGATAAAAATGTGTTAGTGTTAATGCTGAATGAGCATGATCCAATAAAAGCAGAGAATTTTATCTTTTAAATGCAACTTATTTCATGTCTTTATGTGCTTCAGAGGCTGAGATATTGAATTTTTCATAGGCGTTTTCAATTAATTATTTTTATTTCAGAAAACCCTCAGGCAGATGGGGACCTTTTCTAAAAACTGGCTTAGGCATTTGCAGACGTTTTTTTGCAGGCGTTTCAGGCGTCAATGGGTTAATCAAGGGTCAAAACTCTGGGAAAATTTTCACAAACGAAATTAAATTGCAATCTGCGTATTACCGTCATATAACAAGGCCTTTTACCAAGCTTCGAGAAATTCGTTCAAAAATTGAGAGGAGTTGATGTCAGAAGGAAAACACACCTTCATGAAATTGTCAAAGTTTGGTAATCAAGCGCTGTAACTCTGGTAAAACACGACCGAATTGAACGAAATTACAATATGTGTATTACCGACATATAACAAGGCCTTTTACCAAGTTTGGTGAAATTCCTCCAAAAATTATGAGAGGAGTTAATGATGTCAGAAGCAAAACACACCTTCATGAAATTGCCAAAGTATAATTTTGTTAATCAAAGGCTGTAACTCTGGTAAAATGTGACCGAATTGAACGAAATTACAATATGCGTATTACCGACATATAACAAAGAATCCTGCCAAGTTTGGTGAAATTCCTCCACAAATCGTGAGAGGAGCTGATTTCAGAAGGCGAGCACCCTTCGATCAATCAACCGACTGACGGACGTATGGTCATGTGATGAGGAGAGAGGAGGAGTATGTTGGTAGAAGAGTGATGGATGTGGAAGGAAAAAGAAAAAGACCAAAACAAAGAAAGTATTAGAGTGGACCTAACACAGAAAGACCTGTCTGGACAAGAAGTGAGCAGTCGTGCAGGACGGAAGAGACTCGTCAAATCCACTGATCCCGGGTTTGTAGTACTCGAGTCCGACTCGTGGCTTGATTCGGACTCGGATTTTTTCTTTATGTTTTGAAACATGCCATAATAATTTGGCATAAGATATTTATATCTACGTTAATTTTAGTACTAATTTCGTCCAAGGCTACGTTCACACTGCAGGCTGAAGTGACTCAAATCCGATCTTTTCGCCCATATGTGACCTGTATCCGATCTTTTATTGACAATATGAACGACACAGATCCGATTTTTTCAAATCCGACCCAGGCCGTTTGGATATGTGGTCCTAATTCCGATTCCTATCCGCTCTTTTCATATGCGACTTCAGTCTGAACCGCCAGGTCGCATTCATCCGACTTACACGTCATCAACAAGCCACAAACGTCACTATTCTGTGCTGAAGTAGGCGGCGCGTCTCTCAAAGTTACAACAACATGGCGCATAATCACGGGCGCAGATAGAGGGTGGGACTCGTCCCACCCAGATTTAAATTCACCTCGTTCGGTCCCCCCGACTTATAGGGAGGAAAAAACATCTATGCTGTCTTTCTTTGCATAAGGCAAACCTCACGGAAAAATCAAAAGACTAATTACCATTCGGTTTATTGAGGTGCACAGCAGTGTATACATAGTTGCAACAACTCACATAAAACAAAACAAAGACTGATATTCGGTTGGTTGAGCTGCGCAGACTGCACAGGCTGCGAGCTCGAGCTTGGTTGCTATGGTTACTAACAACAAGTTTGACAGGCATATCGGGGTTGGGGTTGGTTTGCTGGCAGCTTTGTCCCTCCCAGTTTTTTGTCCCTCCCAGTTCAAAAAACGTATCTGCGCCCCTGCGCATGACATCAGTGCGAGGGACGCTTCGGGCTGTGAAGGTTCTGAATCTTCTCAATGGAAGGACGCAGAGGTTAGGGAGCTGATTTCCATTTGGGGGGATGCAGCTATTCAAGCTAGATTGGATGGGTCATACCGCAACCGGGCGGTTTTACTTCCGTAAACACTGGCCATGCTCACTGCGTGTGACGTCGCCGTATCCTGCAATGCGCATGCGGAACACTTTTAGGTCGCTTTTCGTTCATACTGAGGATCACATACAAGTCACATATATTTGTTAATGTGAACGACCTCACAAAAAAATCGGATTTCACAAAAAAATCGGAATTGAGCATTAAGCCTTGCAGTGTGAACGTAGCGCAAGTGTGTCACACCTGTGCGCCTTGGCGCGTGCATCAGACAGACTCTCGGGCGCGCTCCGGACACTGCGCACACCAAGCGGACTCTTGCGTGCGCCGTAAACGACTCGCACCTGCACAGGATTAAGGTGCAATCAGTGCGCCGATATAAAAACTGTGAAAACACTTAATACTTTGAGAAGTATTGAGTTACATTACTGAGCCTTATTTCCTTGTCTGGTTTCCTGATTTCCTGTTTCTTGCCTTTGATTCTGCCGAGTCTACGATAGCCTGTTTGTGTCTCGCTTGACTTATCGCCTGTTTTACGATTTTGCCTGCCGTTCTGGATTGTTTACCGTCTTCACTTGTATTAATAAACACACCTTCTGCACGTACATCCGTCTCCCAACCGTCTCTGACAGAATACTTCACACTCCCCGATAAAGAGAAGCACATTCACCTGTTCAGGAACAAACAGCCACCATCAAATGGTGCGGTTGGAGTCTTGGACTCGACTCAGCTCGAAGTTTTTTTTCATAGACATATAAACATAGACGCCGCCTTCTGCGTAGAATCATACGGCATCCTCGCCGCCATATTGAATGTGGCAAAGTGGAGATTCTTCACCCGTCTCTGGTATAGCGTCTAGACAGTAGCCGAGAATAAAGATGCCTCATTCATGTGCTGCGTTTAACTGTACCAACAGGTTTACCGTCCAAACAAGATCACATGGGATTACCTTTCACAGGTGAGACTGGAAAAATACTTTTCATTGTATTTGGGCATTATAACGTATAGTTAGGTCCATAAATATTTGGACAGAGGCAACATTTTTCTAATTTTGGTTCTGTACATTACCACAATGAATTTTGAACAAAACAATTCAGATGCAGTTGAAGTTCAGACTTTCAGCTTTAATTCAGTGGGTTGAACAAAATGATTGCATAAAAATGTGAGGAACTAAAGCATTTTTTAAACACAATCCCTTCATTTCAGGGGCTCAAAAGTAATTGGACAAATTAAATAATTGTAAATAAAATGTTCATTTCTAATACTTGGTTGAAAACCCTTTGTTGGCAATGACTGCCTGAAGTCTTGAACTCATGGACATCACCAGACGCTGTGTTTCCTCCTTTTTAATGCTCTGCCAGGCCTTTACTGCAGCGTTTTTCAGTTGCTGTTTGTTTGTGGGCCTTTCTGTCTGAAGTTTAGTCTTTAACAAGTGAAATGCTGCTCAATTGGGTTGAGATCAGGTGACTGACTTGGCCATTCAAGAATATTCCACTTCTTTGCTTTAATAAACTCCTGGGTTGCTTTGGCTTTATGTTTTGGGTCATTGTCCATCTGTATTATGAAACGCCGACCAATCGGTTTGGCTGGATTTGAGCACACAGTATGTCTCTGAATACCTCAGAATTCATCCGGCTGCTTCTGTCCTGTGTCACATCATCAATAAACACTAGTGACCCAGTGCCACTGGCATCCATGCATGCCCAAGCCATCACACTGCCTCCGCCGTGTTTTACAGATGATGTGGTATGCTTTGGATCATGAGATGTACCACGCCTTCGCCATACTTTTTTCTTTCCATCCTTCTGGTAGAGGTTGATCTTGGTTTCATCTGTCCAAAGAATGCTCTTCCAGAACTGTGCTGGCTTTTTTTTAGATTTTTTTTTTTTAGCAAAGTCCAATCTAGCCTTTTTATTCTTGAGGCTTATGAGTGGCTTGCACCGTGCAGTGAACCCTCTGTATTTACTTTCATGCAGTCTTCTCTTTATGGTAGATTTGGATATTGATACGCCTACCTCCTGGAGAGTGTTCTTCACTTGGTTGGCTGTTGTGAAGGGGTTTCTCTTCACCATGGAAATTATTCTGCGATCATCTACCACTGTTGTCTTCTGTGGGCGTCCAGGTTTTTTTGCATTGATGAGTTCACCAGTGCTTTCTTTCTTTCTTTCTCAGGATGTACCAAACTGTAGATTTTGCCACTCCTAATATTGTAGCAATTTCTCTGATGGTTTTTTTCTGTTTTCGCAGCTTAAGGATGGCTTGTTTCACCTGCATGGAGAGCTCCTTTGACCGCACGTTTTCTTCACAGCAAAATCTTCCAAATGCAAGCGCCACACCTCAAATCAACTCCAGGCCTTTTATCTGCTTAATTGAGAATGACATAACGAAGGAATTGCCCACACCTGCCCATGAAATAGCCTTTGAGTCAATTGTCCAATTACTTTTGGTCCCTTTAAAAACAGGGTGGCACATGTTAAGGAGCTGAAACTCCTAAACCCTTCATCCAATTTTAATGTGGATACCCTCAAATGAAAGCTGAAAGTCTGGACTTTATGTCCATGTCCATTATATAATTATAACTTGAATATGTTTCAGTAAACAGGTAAAAAAAAAAATTTGTGTCAGTGTCCAAATATATATGGACCTAACTGTAATTTTACGAACAGATTTTTCTGACTTTGTGGCTAATATGAAGTCTCGCGCATAATAGCCGCTCGGTGAAACCCGTCTCCAAACAACGAAGTATTTCCTTCGTAACTACGCTGATTGTTGTTAGTTGCTTAGCTAACTTTTCACATACTATGTAGGTTTCCCAAAAATAAAGCCATGAAAAAGCAGTGGGAGACAGCTGTGCGGCGGGAAGGGTTTTCTGCTACTCTGTCATCCATGCTCTGCAGTGAACACTTCAGAACGGAGGATTTGGACAGAACAGGTCAGACAGTCGGGATCAGAGAGGGAGCTGTTCCTTCAGTTTCCCAGCTCATCTCCACCGGGGAGGTGTAGAGTTATAAGCAGTGAGAATTAGATAATACAGTGCCACACTATGATGAACGTTTTTGAACGCATGATGAATGTTTTTAGCCTTTCTGAATGTGAAGGAATCAGTGATGTATTTTGTTTTGGTATGACGTTAGAACCTGGCTGAACTCAGTTTGGCGCTCATTCAGCTCACTTTATTCAATGAGAGCAGGTCTGTGTGGTGACTCAAAAAATAAAACAGTACATTTTTATTTTCATTCACTATTTCCAGTTTTTCCATTATTTCCATCATTTATCATATTCAGTCTTGTAGGTTGGTTATTGTGGCCTCAGGTTTTGGTAGCTTGCTACGGTATGCTGACTGATTAGCTTACCTGAGCTATCTATCGTGTATCTGTCGCTAGTTTGCAGTGTACAGGGTATTTCGCACACTATTTATAACCATCACATTAAAAGTTATACATGTTGTTTTGATGCCTGTTTGTTTCCCAAATATATACGTGTGTGTCTTAATGGGTGAATAAAAGGCCTCGAGTTAAATATTATTGTAGAAAGGGGCTTTATGAAGTTCAGTCCATTTACTTGCATTGGTTTACGGGGAAGATTTGCCACATCCAATATGGCGGACACTCTGACGTATCCCAGCAACGGGCCACCAGCTCAATGCAGCGTCTATGTTTACAGTGGGGCAAAAAAGTATTTAGTCAGCCACCAATTGTGCAAGTTCTCCCACTTAAAAAGATGAGAGAGGCCTGTAATTTTCATCATAGGTACACTTCAACTATGAGAGACAGAATGGGGGGAAAGAATCCAGGAAATCACATTGTAGGATTTTTAATGAATTAATTGGTAAATTCCTCAGTAAAATAAGTATTTGGTCACCTACAAACAAGCAAGATTTCTGGCTCTCACAGACCTGTAACAACTTCTTTAAGAGGCTCCTCTGTCCTCCACTCGTTACCTGTATTAATGGCACCTGTTTGAACTCGTTATCAGTATAAAAGACACCTGTCCACAACCTCAAACAGTCACACTCCAAACTCCACTATGGCCAAGACCAAAGAGCTGTCAAAGGACACCAGAAACAAAATTGTAGACCTGCACCAGGCTGGGAAGACTGAATCTGCAATAGGTAAGCAGCTTGGTGTGAAGAAATCAACTGTGGGAGCAATTATTAGAAAATGGAAGACATACAAGACCACTGATAATCTCCCTCGATCTGGGGCTCATGCAAGATCTCACCCCGTGGGGTCAAAATGATCACAAGAACGGCGAGCAAAAATCCCAGAACCACACGGGGGGACCTAGTGAATGACCTGCAGAGAGCTGGGACCAAAGTAACAAAGGCTACCATCAGTAACACACTACGCCGGCAGGGACTCGAATCCTGCAGTGCCAGACGTTTCCCCCTGCTTAAGCCAGTACATGTCCAGGCCCGTCTGAAGTTTGCGAGAGAGCATTTGGATGATCCAGAAGAAGATTGGGAGAATGTCATATGGTCAGATGAAACCAAAATAGAACTTTTTAGTAAAAACTCAACTTGGGTTTGGAGGAGAAAGAATGCTGAGTTGCATCCAATGAACACCATACCTACTGTGAAGCATGGGGGTGGAAACATCATGCTTTGGGGCTGTTTTTCTGCAAAGGGACCAGGACGACTGATCCGTGTAAAGGAAAGAATGAATGGGGCCATGTATCGTGAGATTTTGAGTGAAAACCTCTTTCCATCAGCAAGGGCATTGAAGATGAAACGTGGCTGGGTCTTTCAGCATGACAATGATCCCAAACACACCGCCCGGGCAACGAAGGAGTAGCTTCGTAAGAAGCATTTCAAGGTCCTGGAGTGGCCTAGCCAGTCTCCAGATCTCAACCCCATAGAAAATCTTTGGAGGGAGTTGAAAGTCCGTGTTGCCCAGCGACAGTCCCAAAACATCACTGCTCTAGAGGAGATCTGCATGGAGGAATGGGCCAAAATACCAGCAACAGTGTGTGAAAACCTTGTGAAGACTTACAGAAAAAGTTTGACCTCTGTCACTGCCAACAAAGGGTATATAACAAAGTATTGAGATGAACTTTTGTTATTGACCAAATACTTATTTTCCACCATAATTTGCAAATAAATTCTTTAAAAATCAGACAAAGTGATTTTCTGGATTTTTTTTTCTCATTTTGTCTCTCATAGTTGAAGTGTACCTATGATGAAAATTACAGGCCTCTCTCATCTTTTTAAGTGGGAGAACTTGCACAATTGATGACTGACTAAATACTTTTTTGTCCCACTGTATATGTCTATGGCTTAAGAATTTACTCCGGAGTAAATGCTAGTTTGCGGGGCAGCACCGATATAAAATGGGACGTCTGAACGCTACAGGGGTAGATTGGCTACGCGTGAGGAGAGGTGATTACATACGGGCATTGCATACGTGTCTTCATCCACGTTGTTTTCCCGGCGCTTGGTGATGCCATGACAACCGTCCACATAGCCATGAACAACACGAAGTCGTCGATTTGTTGCCGAATGAATTGTAGAATGCGTTGTTTTCGTACTTGCGCAACCTTTCCTTTCTCTCTTTTACCCTTTTACAGTGTCTGATAGACCACAACGTAGAAAGTTTGTCTGGAGAAGTATAAACCATGGTTTTGCGATATATCAATCACAAACAAGGCTGGAAAAGGAAGTACATTTTCACGCATGCGCATATTTCATTTCCGCATTATTACTATCGTATAGCACGGTCGCCAAAACTGCCGTGCGAACGCAAGTGGGGCTGCATCGGTGCTAACACGCTTCTCTCTAGTAAGCAGGTTTGTGACGCGTGAACGCTCGACAAAATTTACACCGGTGTAAGATATATCGCAACAAAATACATCGGTGCAGCATCGATGCAAATATGTGCCATGTGAACACCCCTGTTGATCTCACATAGAAGTGGGAGATAATATCAGAAGAAGAAGGTGGTGTATCGTTACACACCTCGCATTAATAGAACCCTGTGCTATGCAGGTGCTCTACTGTCAGAGCCGCTGTCAGAGAAAACTAATCGATGCTAGATTTCAGAACGGTAAATGATTTTTCTGTGTGTTATTTTTCAAGGAAAATTGTGATCAAGCCCTGTCGATACTGTAATATCATATCTTCCTGACACGTCATTAACTGATTACAGTCGCACCTTATCTGCAGCTGAAAAGGAAAAAAAAATTTTTATATATATATATATATATATATATATATATATACACACACACACACACACACACACACACACACACACACACAGTGGTGCTTGAAAGTTTGTGAACCCTTAAGAATTTTCTATATTTCTGCATAAATATGACCGAAAACATCATCAGATTTTCACACAAGTCTGAAAAGTAGATAAAGAGAACCCAGTTAAACAAATGAGACAAAAATATTATACTTGGTCATTTATTTACTGAGAAAAATGATCCAATATTACATATCTGTGAGTGGCAAAAGTATGTGAACCTCTAGGATTAGCAGTTCATTTGAAGGTGAAATTAGAGTCAGGTGTTTTCAATCAATGGGATGACAATCAGGTGTGAGTGGGCACCCTGTTTTATTTAAAGAACAGGGATCTATCAAAGTCTGATCTTCACAACACATGTTTGTGGAAGTGTATCATGGCACGGACAAAGGAGATTTCTGAGGACCTCAGAAAAAGCGTTGTTGATGCTCATCAGGCTGGAAAAGGTTACAGAACCATCTCTAAAGAGTTTGGACTCCACCAATCCACAGTCAGACAGATTGTGTACAAATGGAGGAAATTCAAGACCATTGTTACCCTCCCCAGGAGTGGTCGACCAAGAAGGATCACTCCAAGAGCAAGGCGTGTAATAGTCGGCAAGGTCACGAAAGACCCCAGGGTAACTTCTAAGCAACTGAAGGCCTCTCTCACATTGGCTAATGTGAATGTTCCTGAGTCCACCATCAGGAGAACACTGAACAACAATGGTGTGCATGGCAGGGTTGCAAGGAGAAAGCCACTGCTCTCCAAAAAGAACATTGCTGCTCATCTGCAGTTTGCTAAAGATCACGTGGACAAGTCAGAAGGCTATTGGAAAAATGTTTTGTGAACGGATGAGACCAAAATAGAACTTTTTGATTTAAATGAGAAGCGTTATGTTTGGAGAAAGGAAAACACTGCATTCCAGCATAAGAACCTTATCCCATCTGTGTATCATGGTGGTGGTAGTATCATGGTTTGGGGCTGTTTTGCTGCATCTGGGCCAGGACGGCTTGCCATCATTGATGGAACAATGAATTCTGAATTATACCAGTTAATTCTAAAGGAAAATGTCAGGACATCTGTCCATGAACTGAATCTCAAGAGAAGGTGGGTCATGCAGCAAGACAACGACCCTAAGCACACAAGTCGTTCTACCAAAGAATGGTTAAAGAAGAATAAAGTGAATGTTTTGGAATGGCCAAGTCAAAGTCCTGACCTTAATCCAATGGAAATGTTGTGGAAGGACCTGAAGCGAGCAGTTCATGTGAGGAAACCCACCAACATCCCAGAGTTGAAGCTGTTCTGTATGGAGGAACGGGCTAAAATTCCTCCAAGCCGGTGTGCAGGACTGATCAACAGTTACCGCAAACGTTTAGTTGCAGTTATTGCTGCACAAGGGGGTCACACCAGATACTGAAAGCAAAGGTTCACATACTTTTGCCACTCACAGATATGTAATATTGGATCATTTTCCTCAAGAAATAAATGACCAAGTATAATATTTTTGTCTCATTTGTTTAACTGGGTTCTCTTTATCTACTTTTAGGACTTGTGCGAAAATCTGATGTTGTTTTAGGTCATATTTATACAGAAATATAGAAAATTCTAAAGGGTTCACAAACTTTCAAGCACCACTGTGTGTATATGCACCCAATGCTTGAAGAAAGTAGGTCTAAAACTTCTTAAGGAAGGACAGTGCGTTTATTTCGAGGTCTCTCCCGTCTTGAACGCCTCGCCTCGCCTCGTGTCGTGTCCCTGAGGGCCTGCAGATGCAGCACTGTGGCCGTGATCAATGCCCCTGCAGTTGGACGTGCTCTAGATCAGCCCCTGTGGGAGCCCCGGCCCTGGGACACTCAGGCTGAGCTGTCTGGCCTGCACAATGGAGCTGACGCTAATTGCTCTGGTTATCGGGTCGGCCTCCGGCACGGCGGCTCCCATCGATCGGCCACACAAAGGCCCGGGCGCGTCCCGCTATCGGGTCATAAATCTAGCAGCGTGCTGTTAATAGGAGACGCTGGCTAATTGGCGTGGAGGATTTCTGACAGGTCCAGGATTGCGAGAGCACAGAAAAGTGGACACTGTGCTGCTATTCGGCGCTGAAACAATTAGAATTACGTTACAGTTATCCCAGAGCACTGTTCAATTCTGATTGGTCAGAAGGCGGGGATTAGTTTCCTGACAGTAACGCAGGTTCATACAGAGTACGTTATTGCTTCCATCGTATGATACGATATTCTCATACGGCAGATGTGCCATGTAACCAGGTTAAATAAACGCCTATAATCGTTACCATGACGACGTTTTCCGTCCAAGTTTATTACGCGGACGGAGTCTTGAGAAACTAAGTAAGTCTCGCCACGTCTTCAGGACAGGTTTGCTTTTCTTTCGTCTGAATAGTTTACAGAACCTGATCGCTTCAGAGAACATCAAATGTAACTATAAACGGATAAAAATACAGCACGTCATCAT